>NC_090239.1:8960489-9268822 GCF_024489055.1 Chanodichthys erythropterus
TGATTTTCGTGTTCAGTATAGACAGACAAACTGCTTGTCATCTTGTTGCATCGCACCTGGTTAAGGTTTGTCATAAAAAGCTGTTTTTCAAGAGTGTTAGAAGATAAAAATGAGACAATGTTAGTAAATTATTATTCTCAGCATAAAGCATTGTAAAAGAAAGAGGCAATGCAGAAAATAGCATTTAAGTGTTGCATTGAACACCAAATACTTGTGCTACCTATAGTCGTTTTCACCATATTTCTTTCTCCTTGCAATGACGTACCATTCTTGTCCTGAATATACATCTTCCCTGTTCCCTTTTCGCTCCCTCTGCGGGACTGTGTCTGCTCCCAGAGCTCTCTCTGGCCTATTTATGCCTGTTCTCTGTTCCATTTTACTCTCCCTTCCTCCCAGTGCATATTTTTTGCCCTGAAACGCCTACGTCCTTGTCCAGTCAACAACACACACAGAGGTCCGCACATATAACAGAAATACATCATTGAGTGTCATTGGTTACATGTATGTGACAGCTCTGGAGATACTACATGCATGAACCAGATGGATGTTTAGGGGGTTTCAGGGTGCAGATGGATTTGGACATGTAACATTCTATGACATCATCAGTACGAAGGAACAGGAAGCCTTCCGCCCCACAAACAAAAACATTAATTCTTAACAAACATTCAACAAACATTTAAAAAACATTTTACTAGATTTCTATACAAGAATTTGATTTGAGTTTTTATTTTAGTCGTGAATATGTATGCAACCAAGGAGTGTCAAGGAGCAGAGCATGAATTTCATCAAAGCAGACCAATGAAACAATAGCCTGAATAGTTGACTCTTGCCTGCAAGAGTGATAATGAACAAGCCGCTGATGTACTCACTGGAGAGGGCCTTCTCGTAAGTCTTCCCCATGGCAACAAAGTTCCTCAAGCAAGGGTTGAACTGCTCCATGATGGACTGCAACAGAAATAGCACAGCTTTAGTCAGCACAACAGTAACAGTTTAACAGGCATACTCACCACTACCAAGAACATCAGTGGGAAAAATGCAAGAAGTTTTATGCCTGCTACAGAGTGTGCAATTTCGACAATCCTATAAGATCATTACAAATCACACTGAAGGACATGTATGTAAACTATACAATGATTACAACTATTGAATCGTACACTACAAGTTAGTATAGAAGAATAAAACATCATCAGCATGCTAGTGGTAAAAAATTTAAGAAAATTAATCACACTTTGGCAATTGTGTTTTTTTATGTGTGCTGAAAAAAAAAGGAAGCAAAAGAGGAGAATATGCATGTGGTCATAGCTAGGGAAAAGAGGCTTGCCATGCCAATTTTCCAAATGGAGCTTTAATAGTTTTAAGTTTTAGTGACATGCCGCATTGATCAATACACCATTTCATGATGCATTTTTATTGGCTAGTCAGTAGACATAGTCATAGCAGCAAACACACTGTGAGATGATCATACTAAATTTCTGAAACTGTCAGAAAATTGCAGGCTGTCTTTGGTCGCAAGACTGTGCTGTATTTGAACCTCTCTCACTAGCTGGGTTTCCATCCAAACGTGAAGCGAATCTTTTCAAAGTTCACAAAAAAAGGAAAAAAAATAATAATGTGAATTAGATGCATTTCCATCAAATTGTTAGCGTGGATGACGGTGGTATTGGTAGCCTACTAACCAACAGTAGCCTAAATAAAACACTGTGAGTCCGAGCATTCATGAAAGGTTCACCTAAACACTTATGAATAAGGCCTAGTTCGCACATACACGGGTATTTTCATAAACAGAGTTTTTCCTCCGTTTAAAAAAACTGCATCCACATGAAAATGCATAAATGCGCTATGAAGCGCTGTCAAGAGCATGCCAAACCAACAGATGGCAATATAACTCTAAGCATAAAGCCATGTTGGACAATCAGAAGCCAGGAAAAAAGGTTAATACTGGTTCCAGTTCTGACATCACAAGCCAAAATCTCCAGTTTCACCATCTACACGACAACAATCCAACCAGAGTTTCTGAAAATCCCTGGCAGGAGTTTTCAAAAAAGTTTAGTTTCAGTGGCTCGGAAACTGCGTTTGCGTGTGGACGAATGGCCAAACTGCATAGAAAAAGCTGTGGTTTTGAAAATACCTGTGTTCATGTGGACAGGGCCTATAAGAAAACAATAAATAAGAGTCATCTGAACACTTCTCAACTTTATTAAGTGTCACACACATGTGAGATGAGGACAACCCTGAAAAACCTGCAACACTCCAGTACAAAAGTGAGCAGCACGACCCTTGCCTATCTACGGCAAGCCCCAAAGGGAAAATGCATTGCACACACACATATACGAGTTCTAGTACATCCAGAATTAAAGCATCATAACAGAATCAACCATGAATGTATATGTCTGTTTTAACACCATCAGTGGAAACAGCCGATTAGTCACGTGGGCTTAATGTTTGCAACAACAGAATTTATTCAGCAAATATGTTTTATTCACATTAGGCCTAACTCAAGCGAGCATAACTTTTCTGTGAATTAAGGGATTTTCGTTTCCATCACTCGTTTCTGATGTGATACTCCAAAATGTGATGGAAACATAGCTACTGTATGACGTAGGACCACCGTTTAGGAGCCACAACCACAGAAACCACAATTGGTCATCTTTCTTCTGGGACAGTCCAAAATCGTACATTGTGTACTGGGCATAATGGGAGGTCACATATTTAAGGATGCTGATAATTGAACAGGTTAACTTTTAATTCTTAACTCCATATTACAATAAACTGTCTGTCTATTGGTGATAAATGTGGATATGAAGATGCAGTGCATCTACAGATACCAAGAACGATGGCTGTAGAGAGAGAAAGAGTCAGAGCTCTCACGCCCCCACCTTACAGAACACTCTCATTAGTGGGACTTGGAGGGCATCATGCCAGCTGGGATTTGCCGTTCCTTTGTTGCTGGTGAGCACAGGATTGTGGGAATATGTGGAGATCTACCCACAGCCTGACTCACCTAATCCAACATTAAGAGTTGCCCTTTAAAATCTATTCATTTTCTATTGAAACTCCTCAAACTGAGGAGACTTCATCCTTTTTTTTAAAAAGCTCCATTCAAAGTAAAATCTCAACTTGATGAATTTGTTCTGAGCACGTTTTCCCCAATGTCACGTTGTTCCTGTTTTTACAGGCTTTATCGCAGCTTCAAAAATAATAGGGCGGCATATAAAGAGACAGAAAAGGGGTTCAAAAATAGTATACCAGGAGACAGAATCTAGCCAAGAAGAACAGAGGATGTACAAAAAAACAGAAATAAAGCATTGTGCAACACAAATACTGTGGCAGCTACAGAGAGAGAATGAAGCTATGTGAATGAAAGTCTCCAGAATTGGAGTGAAGTTGTTTATGTGCTCAATTAAGGTCGACAGTAACATGATTTCTTGGGAATATCCCAAATCCCCCCACCCTGTGATCCAGTTACAATGAAAGCAGGTTTCCAGTGAAAATGAGGACAAAGACAGAATGTTTTTTTTTTCCTGTAAGTGTGTTGCTGCAGAGAAAACTGTGATTCAGAAGCCTTTATAAATGGACAAAACTCTGAGAACATGCAATTAATAACATTTTTTGCAAACTACTAAAAGGACATTGTATCTAAACAGGCTACTTTAGCACTTTAGATAACAGGCATTGGCAAATCTCTATGCCCACTAGGCCAATTAACAGAATTTCACATTTGCCATTTTTCAATGAAATTTTGTGTAAATATTCTTTCAAATAAATGTTTTAGTTCAAATTTTGCAAATATGCCAAACTTGCACAAACAGCTAAATAACAAAGTTAAAAAGAGAGCAAGAAACAGACAAGGCAACTAAATCAACCGCAAGTGAATCATTCATAAACCTCCTTATCTTTCTCTCACTGTCACGTCTTATCTAACATCTCAACTCACAATTATTTCTTATGTAATTCATCATCTGCTGCATACAGTCATACAGCGGAGTCTGTCCAGGGGTAGTAATCTTCATTATAAAGTCTTTATAAAGGAACAAGGAAACACAGACCTACAAACAAACACCAACAAAAGAGATTCATGGTTGGATGCAAAGCAAGCACAGCTGGCATGTTTTCATCAAGGAAGGAATTACACAATCATAGTGTGATGGATCTCACTGCACCACATTCCTGTGAGATGATCGTGCATGATCATATGCATGAGGTGAAATGGGTGAATGGTATTCATGCAAGGACCAAGGTGAAGCTTTTGCATGTCAAGTTTACATAATGGTGAGAAGTCTATAATTTATTTCTGCACATTTTATAATCCATTTATGATATCAGTATAATATATGTCCAATTTAAGTGCTATGGTTACACATAAAGCAATAAAAAGAGTGTAAATGTCAAGAATGCATTGCATTGCAAACCTTAAAATCTCGTCCATTCTATGTGGACCAAGCCAATAAATTTAACCAAACTGCTTTTCATCTCCTCAATATTTTCCACAGAGCTCCATCCTAGAGAATTCATTATTATACATGAACCAGTGCCAAGCTGATGTCCACCCAACATCTAATCATTAAAAGCATTAAAAACACTCCGCTGGGAAAACTCTTTTTCCTTGATTAGTCCCACAGCAATCAATCTATGTTTAACAAGCATGAACGAGAGCAACCAAACCCCCGATTAGATGTCATTTTCTTCTTGGTGCGCCTCTGTCAGACACTAAACACAGATTACCATGTAATTTTTCAGCACTTCATTACAGACATGTTCATTAGGATGTAATTAATAGTCTTAACTAATGAGCAAGATTTTATATTGATGCATATTCTATCAGCTGGACTGCCAGTTCAAAAACTGCTGAGGGGAATTGTATGCTCCCTCCTGAAATTAAGGTGTGCATATATTACAGTATAAAGTACATAACTAGATATGAATCATTTCATTAGATAGACATATATTACAGTATAAACAGATAGACATATATTACAGTATAAATTACAGAACTAGATATGAATGGTTTTATTAGATAACACAGACGCTCACTGGAGAAAATGCATAATTTTCCCTTTTTTGTAAAATAGTGCAGAGGATCAAATGAAGCACTATCTCCACAGTCCATTAACAGATATCCAACCACATCAGCAGAAATGTACAGCATTTGTGCCAAAAAAATGTTCAGTGCATCAATTCTGTTGCAACTTTTAACTTTACCCCGAGAATGCCTTGATAAACCAACTAAAGCATAAGGTGCCTTTGAGAATATGAAAGAGTCCCGGTTAGTATTTGTTGAACTAGCAAGGTTGTAAACATGCCTCATTTACCACAAATACACCCTTATATCAACATCTTATGTGGTATATAAACCTGCTACAACACAAATCTGTGATGTGAAGCTAATGCAGCTGCAGTCTCAGACAGCTTAGAGCAGATTGATGAATGTAATCAACTCTTGTGTCTCTATGTGTGGGTGTGTGGGTGTGTGTGTCGGTCCTATAACAATCTATGCTACAGTGTGAGGTGGGTGCACTGCACAAGTGCCCGTTTTCATCTTTATGTCTTCAACATACACAGTAAAACATGTTTAAAGCAGCCGTGTGGCCACTGATGTGAGTTGCAGTCTGGCAAAAGCTTCCTGCTGTTCAGCGTTATGTAACGCTCTTGAGTCCTATGGCCTCAGGACAATTGAGTAGCGAAATGGATAATGATGATGTATATTAATCAGTGTGTCTGAGTAGGTTTTTGAACCCAAATGTCAGGGTTGATTTTAAATGGCTAACCTTCTGTTCAAAGCATTGCATTACACTGTCCATTAATCAATGCTGGAAATAAACTAAAAATAAATACTAAAATTATTACACTAATTAGAATGATACACAGTTGGCCTCAAAAAGTATTTGGACACTTACATCACAGTGCATAAATGTCACTGCATGACGTTCATACATTTTTAAGTGTGGCTTAAAATTATTGGGGCCACTATAATTCCAAAGACACAAATTTGCAACTTTATGCAATTATTCTCCAAGTATTTAGAGAACAGCAAACTTAATATGGGCAGGGTAGTTTCACTTGCTAAATAACTACAAGCTCAAGGTGACCCAGGCTTTAAGTGTGCATTTTTCCAACTAGATGCTCTCACTTAATTGTTCACAAAGACCACTTGCACCCCGAAACCCTGTAATTTACATATTGTAAGATTATCTAGTAACAACTATGGTATGCATATATGTGTGTGTGTGTGTGTGTGTGTGTGTGTGTGTGTGTGTGTGTGTGTGTGTGTGTGTGTGTGTGTGTGTGTGTGTGTGTGTGAGAGAGAGTTTGTTTATATTACATTGTGGGGACCAAATGTCCCCTGGATGTAATATAAACCTGAGTTCACCTACATTGTGGGGACCAGCCACCGGTCCCCACAATGTAAACTAATTGTGAGATTCTAGAAACATCCTTGTGCCGTCTCTTTTCATCATGTGATCTTTCTCTGTAAGAGATGCAGGCCTCACGAGTGACCTTATATTCCTTTTATGTACTTCAGTCACTGAACTGCTAGTTTCACTTCTTATATTCTAATTATATAATGCAACTCTGGACAATAAACTGTGTGCCATGATTGAACTGCACTTTATGTGTCTGTCTAGTCATTGGTACCCAGGTATACCTGCTTTTCTGTGCTACATCGCTCAACCTGAAAGATCTTCTTAAAATACTTGATCTCCAAATTATTTTATCTGACACTAATTAATAAAAATACTAAATGATGTTTTTGTGAGAAAATAAAGGTGTGCAGTTTCCTGTGATGGAAGGGTTTAGGGTTAGGGGTAGGGTAGGGGGATAGAAAGTACGGTTTGTACAGTATAAAATGCACTGCGGCCTATGGAAAGTCCCCACAATTCACAAAAACCTAACATGTGTGTGTTTGTGTATATGTACAGTATACATATATCATTCTGTAACAAGATAATGCATGTTAATGACTTCACTGTAAATAAAATGTTTCTTTTTTTTGACCTCATAATTCTCAATCATAATGTCACAACTCAATCTTCCAGTGAAACAACAGACTTCTCTGTGGTGATGTATGCCAGACTTCTCCAATCTTTTAGTCCACTTAAATTTTACCCATTTCTAACAATCAACTGCAAGCGGACATTCAGCCGCTCTTCCATCCAATCAACAACAGATGCATAGAACCAAGTCAAAGTTTTTTCTTTTTAGATAATCTAATTCATTCGAATGTATGTTACAATACTGAAGAAAAGATCTGTTTCATAGTGACTTTAAAGAATTGGTATTGAACATATGACTTTATGTTTAATGTAGTTCCAAACGTAGGTTCGGGAGGAGCCTAAACATTCAGTCCTGTCAATCATTACGAGCGCATACAAGCAGCAGTCACTGCGTCATCCCAGCGACAATTCTTCCAGCATCCCTCCTCCTCCCCATCTCCTCCTCTATTTCTCTTATTCTCCCTCTGTTATAGGGGGGGGTTTAACTCGGAGCTCGAGCCGAGCCTCGGGTTCGAGCCTCCTTCGAGGACAGCAAGCCAAGTTTGTTTTACCATTAACCATTCAGTCTGAATGGGCAGGCGAACTCATGAAATCAAGTAAAAACTATCAGACTCTCCGTGGCTGCACACACACTTTCCTAGCTTCAAGACAACACTGATTTCAGATCAGTTTTACCATTTTATTACACTACAACACTAACAGCAAGAGTATTAGGCCCTGATATGGGATGTGGGTACTCTGCAGAGACTGCCTCCAGCTTCCCACATGGGCAAAGATCTTTCTGTGTCCACTGCGGATGCTGCATGCCATTTAGTTACAGCTGTCTCACTCCTACAAGCCGCCCTGGCGCTCATCTTACCAATTTCCATTTCAGATGAGCCCCTGTCTGTGTACGTGTGTGGGTGTATGTGTGCCTGTGCGAGTTCACCGTGAACATCAGCACTGCGTGTGCATCCCACTTCAGAGTGAGCTTGGAGAGGTGAGATGGAGAGAGAATGACTTCCGTGCCCATATATGGTTGTGTCGGAATTCCCCCGCATTACTCTCTGCTACAGTGCATTCCTATTCCCCGCACGTTTGGATCATACCATCTGATCGCAGCAGGAGGGGGAGTTTCTGCAGCTAGAGCTCATTACCTTTGACTGATGGAACACTGTGTCCCCCTCCTTTCCAACACCTTAATCCATTCACAGAAATGCCGATGAGAAATGAGTGAATCGCAAATTCAATGTTAATGCTAGGAGACAATGATGAAAATGGCTGAGATGCATGTGCTGGTACATGTGCCTGTGTATAATGAATGTATATAATGGGGCTGTGTGTGGGGGGGTTTATGCACACATACACGGTTTCGTCTTCCTGCTGGTGTACGGTACCCTCCCATGAGATCTGGGATGAAATGTCACTGCAAAGATTCCACCATTTCCCTATTATCTCCTCCTGTCTCAAACACACATATGCATCTAATTGTTTCCCATCCTTTCACCTTCGAAGAATGTCTCTCATTCTATTGTATCTCCTTCTCTTGCCCTCTCTGACTGTTAAAGACACCAAATTATATTTTGCATGAATAACAGAAAGCCCATTTTAGGTCAATTATGTTTTGTTTTTTTAAATTGTGAGATATGTATCAATAAGATATAACAATAATTACTCTATAATATTTTATACTATTCAGCATTTTTTTTCGTATTACAGTAGGCTACCTAGAATTGGAAGCAATAGTATATAAAATATATATATTTTTCTTTTGATTTGTGTGAAATGTGATGAATATTCCCAGACATTTATTGACAATTTAAACTTGCAATTTTCAGAATGATCAAGACAAATATAGAACATCTTCACTGTAACCTTACACATTTGTGCATTAAGGATATTGTAATAGGTTCCTCTCATTCCTTGCCAATTCCATCCTCCATCCTTAATCTGGTACCCACTCAAACCACTCTCCCTGGCAGGCATGACAGTAGTATTTTTGCCCTGCTGTTTATTCATAACAGGCATGACAGAAACAGACTCCTCTTCAATCATAATAACCTCCATCATGGCAGCCAAAGGACCACATTAACCCATGGAGTGGAATGAGGGGGACAGAGCCAAAATATTGCCACATAAGCAGATCAACTTTGGGTTTGAGACACAGATATCACAGCCCTGTGATTAAAGTGATGTGTCTAAGGACCAAAATATAATAGACATGGGAGTGGACTCTAAGTAAGAAACCAGTTTGCATAGACAACCAATAATTTTCTTCAGAAAATGTAAAAATCTAGTTATGCTAATATAGTTTCTTTGCAGATATTTTCCATCGATAAATCATTCTGAAGTGGTTCTCATCATCAAGCTGCTTGTTGTTTTAATGAATTCCTTTATAATCATTCAGACTATTAAAGTCTAGATGATTATAAAAGAATTCATTAGAGCACACAGATGTCTCTGTTTAGAGCTCCAGGAGTGTATCTGTGCGATTTTTATATGAAAGTACAAAAACATTTTGTGCCTATGAGGATAATCTGATGGTGTGCTGCTGGCAAAATAAAATCTTTCCTCTTCTTTTTCTCATTCACTCTTTCATCATTACTGGCCAGGCTTCATTCAAACAGCTGGCCAGACTCTCACCTACAAATTACACAGAGATAACAGTGCAGTCTCTCTCTCCATCTGGATGCACACATAAAACTATTTAATCTGGTTACTACTAACCCCTAGCTTTAACCATAACACCACACCGACAAAAATACAATCCCATGTTACATTAGAGCACTGACTAAGCCTATACACGGAATTAGACTAAAGCGTTTCATTTTTACATAAACTAGATGGCAGTAATTGCTAAATGACAGGTCCGCATGTAAGACCGCTGCAAATGCGCGAGTCAATCAAACAAAGAGCACAGCATGACTCATGACTTATTTTATAATTATATCCTTATATATTATACAATCAATGTATTGATAAGAACAAAAAAACTGTTGAATTTAAATGAACACATATTTTTAGAACTAATATTTGTTGAAATGACAATTCCTTATTAACAAATGTATGTCTATTTACCAGAAACCCAACACATTCACATCTAATACACTGTGAAAACATATTTTCAATGTAGAAAAGCAACAACACAGGTCACTGTGCTGTTCCGCTTCAGCCAAGAGTCCAGAAAGCGGGACATATATTAATCAATAAAACATGGCATAATGAAGGAAGGCAGCACACTCATAATGCAGCCATCTGTAAGTACCAGGTTTCTGCATAAAGTCATAAGCTTTGCCCTTTACGGAAGCTTTTGTGATCTACTTGTCTCAACAAAGAATCCTGAATTCAGAGGTATCACAGACAGTCAAAAAACACAAATGCAAAAACACAGTCCAACAGCTTTCGTCCAACATGCTGTTACGCTACCATCTGTCTTCGATCTGACAGCTTACAGCACAAAAACAAACAAAAAAATAATATTTAGGACAGATTTTTAATGACATCTATATTCTTTTAAAGCTTACCAGATGACTTGAAGTAAGATAAGACTTGGTATATAATGCCAAGGCGACACATACTGTGCTTTTCTAATTGCTATGCATACGAAATGGGTAATCAAAAGAGAGAGAAAACCCAAAACCTCACCCAAAACTCATAGCAAGCCTATAAAGAAATCCCCGCTCCGCCCTGACGATCCACTTCATTTCATTGAGAACCCAAACCTGAACCCAAAACAAACACACAAACGCAGATAATGTTGATTTTGGAATGAGGTACAGATCCATCAAACAAAGGGACTGTTTGGGTGGATATAAGCACTGTTTTGTTTTGTAAATGTGATTTAAAGGTAATCTTTGATGGTTTTACTAGCTGTACTAGTCTCTCGCCTATTCAGCACCACTCTCATTAATTGCATGACCCCAAGAGGACAGCGAGTTTAAATCAGGGGTGTCAAACTCAGGTCCTGAAGGGCCACTGTCCTGCAGAGTTTAGCTCCAACCCTAATTAAACACACCTAAACCAGCTAATTAAGGTCTTTAGGATGACTCAAAATTTCCAGTCAGGTGTTTTGGAGCTGGTTAAAGCTGCTGGAGAGTGGCTTTCCAGGAGCGGAGTTTGACACATGTGGTTTAAATTATGACTAAAATATAAGTAAATTAAATTCTAACAGAATAACTCTTTGACTTCCCATAACTCCGCCATCTGTTGGGAAAGACAGCATTCCTCTTAAAAACATACAATGCAGCCTGATACCTACATCTACCCAGCACGAGGCCAGTTCAGGCATGGACATGTGGTCAGGGTGTGGGCATTGCAGCGTGGTACGAAAGAACCAGTCTCCAACAGATGACAATGTCTTTGAGGTCTGACTGTCCTACTCACCGTGGGCACACACAAAGTTGAACTCACACACAACCCCTACGCTTTGGCAGAGGCACATTCACACGATCAGACCGTTCGGTCTGCGAGACACTACCCACACACACACACACACACACACACACACACACACACACAGACAGAGGCACATGCACGTACTGACACACATAATCCATTGGCCCGTGAGACACTGCCCACACACACTGGCAGATGCAGGCTGAGTCACTCGAAAGTGCAGACGGGTGGTTTCGAGCTCCCAGGGTCCTGTGAGATTACTAAGCAGCTGCCCGGCGTACACACAAACATACATATCAACATGCTCCCAAAATACAAATGAAGTTGGACTAAGAATTGCCATCAGGTCCAGTTTTACATGAGACATGTTACATGGAATCTGTGCCCTCAGAACTCCATTGAAAGATTTGCAGATTTCCACAAAATTGGCAGGACTGAAGTTCTTCACAAGCTTTGTACCTTCTGTGTTTATTAAACAGTTTGATCTTATTTTTTACACATAATAGTGTAGTACATCTCCATTCAAAACATTTTAGCACATTCATAATCAATTTCACAGATTCCTCCCCCAAAATCAGTGTAGAAAAATGTAACAAGTTAAAAAAGGCATTAAAAAGACAAAGCAGCCATGCAGTCACATGACTCTAAAACAGTGTTTCTCAACTAGATTTGCTTCGGACATCAAGTAGCAACCTATCACATTAGCAAAATTGTTTATCGTATAAAAATTTAATAGGCCCAACAACATCAAGCTAAATTATAAACATGACATAAGCTGAACAGGACAATTGAAAATGTCCAATATTTCATTGCAATCAAAATACATTGCAGTCAGCACATACTATGTCTATTCTAGTATTCTAGCTCAAGTTAACCATTAAAATGCAGGTTCACTTGGACTAGAATTTCAGAAGATGGTTAGAGGAATCGAGAATAAAGGAAGTACCCGTCCATTTCGGCATCTGTCTAATTTTACAACTTCTACTAAGCGGCAGATGAACTTGTATCAAAATACTAGTGATGCACCAAAATGTAAACCAAAATTGTTTACTAAAAATTGAAATGAAAAACCGTTAGGGTAATTAAATTTGGTTAATTGGGCAACTGAACTTGTTCAGGGTGTCATGTTCTCAGGTGATAAAGTTCTTCAGCAATGAGCGGACTCTCAATATTTCAGCCAAACAAATCTTACATATTGCCACTCTATCATTTTCAGTCACAGTGAAGAGCGTCCACACATTAACATGATACCTGTTGTACCTTACGTTTACCTTATCCACTTTGTGTGCACAGTACACACACTGTCAAAGCGCTTCATCTGGAAAGCACTAATTAAACATCATAGTTTCGGTCAATGGTTTCAGTCCTTCAAAACCATTTGGCTGAAACTGAAAAATGTTTTACTAGAAAATACTATAGAGTTTTAATGGACTCTCAACATTTGATGTCAACAACAAAATATTAATAAGATAACATGTTACATTGCATCTTATGATTTGCATTTAACAAGGTTTTCCCATGCTGTCTGCCATAAAAACAGTCCAGCGACCCAATTCTGGATCACGACCCGCCAGTTGAGAATCACTGATGTGAAAGATGATGCCTGATGATGTCAAATGGCCCACTACTTTGTTCTTCTATCTGTGAGTGCAGTTTCCTGCTCCACTGCATCCGCTGTATCTTTATTTCTTATAATAGAGAACCCCACTGAGGCCTCACAATACCCATAATTATACAAATCGCAGAGCCTAAAGACCCAATGAGAACTGAATATTCTCCCACTTAAAGTCTGAAAGGACAAAACAACCTCAATGCTCAAATCTAAAGGTAGCATTGGTCGTGACTTGAGTTCCCACTTCTCACCACTCATACACTTAATAAAACATACGCTATACAGGATATAGAATTAATGATAGCAACAGTGTCATTATTCTTGGAGCTGGAGTACTTTGGTTTTTTGAAATAGTCAATTCTATAAATTATGATTTCATCCTGCTTAAAATCACCCTATCTATGAGAGAACATTGGTAATGTAAGCTTGATGTCTTTAGTTAATCCTGAAACAATCAATCAAGTACAATCCAGCAGGAAAATGTCGAAATTTTCATTAAAGGTCATAATAAAAACACTGGAGATGGTCTCACTGTAAATACTCTGAAACTTCTGCCTTCGACAAGAAGATAATACTAATGCATGCAAAATAATCCTGAAGGAGGATTATGTGGTCAAGAAACGTCCAGTTATTAAACTAAAGCTTTTCTTTTGGCCGGTTACACAACTTTTCCAAGCTCAAGAAAATGTATCTCCATAAGTAAGACTTACAGTACAAGAGAAATAACTTCCTCCTTTAGGACCCGAGATATTATCATGACCTCATTTTGACTTCAACTTCACATGAGCCTTTCCAAGTTAGAGCAGCTTTCCTGTTTGTTCACATACTGTATGCTTTCTTGTCAAATGCAGGTTATCATTTCCTCATAAACATACATGCACATGTGACTAATCACACCCTTGCAATGAAAACAACCATACATATCCTACCAGAGGTAACAATAAATGCCAAAAAAGTCATACTGACATCCAAGAGAGCACTAAAAATGCATTTTGTAAACATGATATTATCTAATATGAAAATTATACAACATATAAAGCAGTGACACACATAGTTAATCTAAACCTATTGCTATCGATGTTTGTTACAAGCTTTACTCATCTAGTATTATTATCCAACATAATAGTATATAGTATTATATATAGTGCTGATATATAGTATTATTTAATGTGAATCTTTAATGTGAATGCTGTTTGTCAACCTATATGCATGGTCGAAATGCACTGCATATGCCGTGATGTCTCATTTTCACATATCAAATTAAAATATTGGCATTAAAAAAGGTGCATTTGCTAACATGGTTTCAGGCAAAAATACTCTCTGAACCCAAAGAGAAGTTAAAAGCTCAGAAAAACGCCATCCCTGCAGGGTAATCGCCATCCCTGTCCAAGTAATAATAGTGTCCTTTCTTTCTCTAGCCAAGGATATTAGCTCCATGGGTTGGAATTAACAGCCTAAACATTAAAGTCCCTTAACAGATGTCTGCAGGATTGGACTAACACGCTTCACTGGGTCAGCCTCAGCAGCCACCAAGGTTTAGTTTGGTGAGTCAGGTGGTTTCAAAGAGGTACACTACAACAGACGTGAGCTCCACGAGGGAAAATCTGGCAGAGAAAAGAAATGTACATTTGTACGTGCATGCCGTGGGGATCCATGGAAGTGTGTTAGTCACTCTTTCCTGTTGGGACTCAGATATGTTCCATCTGTTTTACACAATCAGTTTCATACCACATTACAAACCGAGAACTCATTTAGAGCAAAACAAATCCAAACAGGGCACACATTTACATATTATGCTTTTCACAAATTCCAAACATGAAAGAACCACAAAACTAGAGAAAATGCACAAAAGCAAACTCTTAAAACGTCTTTATGCTCTTCTTCACATGCAAGTGATGAAATCAGACTTTAGGCACCCGAAACTCACATGTCTCCCAGTGTGTTACAAATGAGATGACAGGTTCAAGTATTTGGCTAAACTGGTTCTACACTGAAACCAGCTATTTCTGCCTTTAATTACATGAGACTAGTCTCTATCATTTAAAGGGACAGTTCACTGTAAAATATGATTTCTTTCATAATCTAGTCTCGCATTCAATTTCATTGTAAAAGATGCAATAAGTGATTAGTGACTGAGGCTGTCAGTCCCTCACAATCTCTATTTGGGTCCCAGAAAAGAAAGTGACAGGTTTGTAACAACATGAGGGTGAGTAAATGATGACTATGTTAATTTTTGGGTGAACTGTCCCTTTAAGCAAGTTATTCATCAGCAAGCAACTTTAAACGAGAACACCTTTACATTTACATTTTATATTAAGTTTGCAATATGAATAAATAAATCTGACAGAGAATATATAAAATACAATCAATGCAGAATAAATACAAACTATATAAGTCTGTCTATAGCTACAATAATTACAGTGAAACTCACCTTGTAGACATTCTCCGTTATACGGTGCACCTCATCGGTCCGGGACATTTTGGAAGCTTGAGTCAGAACCATAGACGAGAATTTTATTTTTTACTGCAGGAAAATGTTTCCGAGAAAACACAGGAGGAGGAGGAAGAGGAGACACTGTATCATTCAAACAGAGAGTGTCAGAGGCTGAAGAGGATGCGGGAGCTTTTATATGGAACTCTCTCACTGATGCCCACGCGCAGCCGCCGGAGTGGCGGGAATCCACCGTACGCGTTTATCCTCGTCACTGGAACTGCGCTTGATATTCGGACGGACTCCGCCTCTCCTCTTCACCTCCTTCGCTGCGAGCAAGCGGCGCGGCGCGGCGCGACGCGACGGAAGAGCTTTCTTGGTTATAACAGAAGCGTTCATGTGACTGTGAAAAGACAGTGAAAGAGCTGCAGATGTGAGAATATTTATTACCACATGCTTGCATTATACAGTGTAGACTGTTATCATAATTGCAGCGTTTATGTTTGGCGCGTCGTTGCGCTGAGGTGTCAGGAACAGTCTGTCCTTCCTTGGGATACCATGTACTGAAACTAAGCTGTGCTCAAAATCGCCCCCTTTACATTCCCTACATTAACGTTACATAGTCCACTTGAAGGAGTGAATGAAAGCGTTTTAAAACGTATAATGTATAATTTTCTTTCTTTTTGTAAACAGGTGGGCACGACTTTAAAGCTATATCAAGATATAGAAACTATAATCAATAATAGCCAAAATCTATTAATAAATAATGTAAATATAAATAAAATATATTTTATAGTGTATACAATGACGTTTTTACGTTATTTAAATTGTGTAATTTTTATTAATAATTGTCCTTGTTGACTCACCTGACGAACGGTCAGCAAATTGTGTCATTTTTAAAGAAATTAGAACAATAAAAACAGTTTTGTGGCTCTTTAAAGGGTTAGTTCACCCAAAAATGAAAATTCTGTCATTTATCACTTACCCTCATGGCTTTCCACACCCGTAAAACCTTCGTTAATCTTCGGAACGCAAATTAAGATAGCCTATTCTAGTTGAAATCCGATGGCTCCGTGAGGCCTCCATAGGGAGAAATGACACTTCCTCTCTCAAGATCCATAAAGGTACTAAAAACATATTTAAATCGGTTCATATGAGTACAGTTATTAATATTATAAAGCGACGAGAATATTTTTGGAGCGCCAAAAAAAAAATCGAATCGTGATTCAGATCGCGTGTCAAACTGCCAACGGCTGAAATCACGTGACTTTGGCGCTCCGAACAGCTGATTCGATACACTGATTCATTTGTGCTCCGATGCTTCCTGAAGCAGTGTTTTGAAATCGGCCATCACTAAATAAGTCGTAATTTTTTTTTTGTGGCGCTCCAAAAATATTCTTGTCGCTTTATAATATTAATATTGAACCACTGTACTCACATGAACTGATTTAAATATGTTTTTAGTACCTTTATGGATCTTGAGAGAAGAAGTGTCATTGTTCCCTATGGAGGCCTCACAGAGCCATCGGATTTCAACTAAAATATCTTAATTTGTGTTCCGAAGATTAACGAAGGTCTTACGGGTGTGAAACGGCATGAGGGTGAGTAATAAATGACAAAATTTTAATTTTTGTGTGAACTAACCCTTTAATGTGTCGTGACAGATTGCTGTAGCGCCTCAGCTCAAGCAGTTTGTGAACCGATCATCTTCCTACTATATATAGCATCAAATAAACATGAATGAACATGAGAAGGAATGTCATTTCAAACGCCGAAAGATGTCAGTACACATCATTTTTCAAGTTCAAGTACACCAAGATTAATCCAAAGCCAACCTTTAGCCAAAAAAGTGTAACGGCTAAAGCTAACGCTCCGCCCCCCACGGTACGCAGGGAATGAGACTGGAGGCTGTTTTTTGAATGGAAGTCAATGGATGAGAGGCTTCACTATGCTGATTAAACACCTTTTGTGGGGAAATAGCTAATCATTTAATTAATGGACTGCCTGTTTGCCAATCTTCAGAATGTTTTACACTAAACAATACTTTCGTTGGGAACTATATGTAGATTTTAACTTGATAAAAATGTATTTTTTTAAGAGAAGGCAGATTAGGGAATGTTGCGACTGATGTCACTGCCATTACATGATAGGCTGAGAGTTGCCACACGTGATTAAGTTAGCCATTACGCTTTCTCCAATGGTAAGAGATACAGACCATCTTATCTCCCCATTATATACAATCTCTGGTTAATCTTCTGACTCCTGACTGCTTTGTAGGACAAAATGGCGGATTCGGCATTATGATTGGTTAGATCGCTTGTCAATCAAACTCCGGCAAAGGGTCAATTAATCCTCACTAACGAATAAGATATGATGCGTTCATGCTTGGGAATTATGTGTTTCAATGGCAACACTATCAAGGGCTAAATGACAGTGGTCAGGTGGTACAGCGGTCACGTGGTACAAGTAGGAGTTCTCAGAAAATTCCCATCTTACAAGTTGTAATTACGAGATCTGCGAGGACGTGAACATTTTTACAATTTAAAATCTCGTAATTATGGTGGCACTGCTCAAACCGATCGGCATATGATATTAAAAACCGCAAGAGCGATTCGAAAACAAATAGAAATCTCGTCTCTCACGGTACTTTGTCTTTGATGTTATACACCAATCGGTCTGTGCAGTGCCGTTTCAAGTCGAACACACCTTTTACTACTCATGGAAATGAATTTGAACATTTTGTTCGCTTAAAAGATTCATTATCACGCGAAAGTATGATTTTTTGGATCTTTGAAACCATACATATCGTGAACAACTTCATACAAATAAATTTAAATTGAAACGAGGCAATGTTAAAATGTCAGTTAGAAAATTGTTGTGGATTATTTTATAAACAAGCTATTAGAGACATTTAATCATGGATTTCTGTGTAAAAATTAGAAATAGATCTCTAATTTGGAGGTTAGATAATGATTTTTTCTGTTTTGAGAAACATTTGCTTTAGCCTATAGTTGTATTCCCAGAATGAAGCATCATGACTACATCACTCAGTACAAATATCACCCAAGGACTGGAGGAGGATCAGATGAGATGAGTAGCCTTCAGTAGTGGGCACTGCGCAATTCATGCGTGGGTCTGTGCGTGTGATGTAGGCAGGGATTCCTTTATGGATCTCTCAGCTTCTGCCCACACCACCAACGCACAGTTTTTCCCTGCTTCACTCTCCCTCTCTGTACTAATGGAGAACTAAAACTACACAAACCAAGAATACAACCTCATAATCAGGATTGAGAGCACCTGTTGTGATCATTTAAGACTCTACCCTTGAAAAACACACATTGATTGACCACTAAACAGATTATTCAGCTCAATTTAGTTCAAGTTTTTGTGTTCTTCTCATTTATTGTCTTTTAAGATATTTGCTATGACCAGATTAGTTCACCAAAAAATGAAATTTCTGTCATTAAATACTCACCCTTATGTCGTTCCATACCTATAAGAGTTTCTTTCATTTTTGGAACACAAATTAAGATATTTTCAATGAAATCCAAGAGGGTTTTTTTTTTTATCCCCCATAGAAAGCAATGTAATTACCACATTCAAGATCCAGAAAAGTAGTAAAGACATTGTTAAAGTAGTCAACATCTTGCGGGTTTGGAATGAAATGAGGGTGAGTAATTAATGACAGAATTAAATTTTTGGGTGTACTAAACCTTTAAGCTAATATTTTGGTTCTGTTAACCCAAATAAAACAACAGTTATGTGGCTGCATTATTTAGAATTTTGGGTCATGTAAACACAATATTTAAAATATTTGATGAACATTTATTTATAAATGAATTTAAAAAGCTATTAAAGAAACACTTTTTAAGCAAAAAATTGTGTTTTTCTTTACTTTAAATTTTTTCAAGTATCATGTTCTACATTCTGCAACTAATCACATTATGTGTTATCAATAAGGATGTGAATGATAATTAATTAGTTGTTTTAAATTTGCTTTCAAAATAACCAAAAACAGCCAAAAAGTCATAAAATGTCCTTGCCAAATACTGAATTCATAGATAAAAAAAATTACTTTGGTGCGTAATCTCAAAAACATCAAAGTTCAACAAGGAAAAGAGCTTGCACACATAATAGAAAATTTCTTTTTGGCCTTTATAATGTTTTTTTCTACTATAAATAATGAAATTTTCTACTATTGTGTGAGAACTCCTTTCTGAACTCTCTGAAAAATAAATAAATAAATAACCAAATTGCAGTGTAATAAATGGCACAAACGATCATGTACTGCCATGGGGGTAACACATTACAAGTAACGTGAGTTATGTATTCAGATTTTTTTTTCAAGTAACTAGTAAAGCATTACTTCTAAATTTACAACAAAATATCAGAGTTACTTTTTCAAATAAGTACTTTTTTTCCCATTTATTGGCTGAAACCTCTCCTGTCCACAGAGAAAGAAATCAGATGTAAGGTGAAGAGGTGTTGTGTGCACTGTGTAAACATGATGGTTATTGTAGTTCTAGACTAAATGTGAAAATGCAGTTACTCATCTTACTTGCACAAAAACAGATTCAGTATTCCTTAAAATGAATAAAAACAGTAAAATGCAAACACAGATTATGCATTACTTGTAATGCATTACTTTTAAAAGTAACTTTCCCCAAAACTGTGTATTGTATAGGAAAAGATGTGCATTTTTAGTTTATTCACAATTACATGCATGCATGAGTATTCCAATAGGATTTTAGAGTACAAGATTTGGACCTTAATCAGAAAATGATTTGCATGTAAACGTGACCTCACTCAATTATTGGCCATGACAACACCTTTTACAGCTGTTCTGACGGAAAAAACATTCAAATTGTAGTTCAAACTGTGTTGTAGTGCACCTGCATGTAATTTTCAAAAGAACTCCAACACCTTGATTAGTTAGATTGTGTTGATTACAATTGGAGCTGATCTCTGCAGGAAGGTAGATCCCGAAGAGCCGGACTGAGCTCTAGTGTTTCCCTGTTTTAAAGGTCAAGCAAGAGAGTAAACTGCATTTAATGGTGTGTGCTTCTTGATTGCAAAGGTCAAGAAATTCAATCTGATACAATGGACAATTTCCTTTCTTTTGTTTCTTTTTCAGTTAGTCGCACATACACAGCTCATGGAGGTTCATGGGAAATGCGCATAACATTAGAGATGCTTCCGTCTAGAGGCCACATCGATTGATTTCACATCACAGTGGAAGTCTTATCTAGTGGACCTATCAAGAGGGTAAATAAAAAGCAACAAAGCAAAACAGAGATCAATAAAGACACCTAAAACCAGCATCTCTTATGTGTGATTAAAGGAAACTAAATGTGGGATGAGAAAAGGCCAATGTAATTTAATTAAGATGAAATGAAGCTGTTCCATATTTGAATATAGACTTTAAAGTAAAAAAGGGAAGGATTTAAAATTATGTGGTGTCCTATAACTCATTTTATGTATATCTTTTTTTGTTTCTATGAAACCCAGTTTCTGTCTTTAAACCCGGTATGAAACTGCTTCACACTGAGCTCTGGTGGAGCCATTCAGACTCACGGGGCAGCCGCCCACTTCCATAGTGATTTGTGTCAGGAAAGATAAGAGCAGCCCCACACAGATCCAACTGCCTGGTTCCAGACAATGGACTTCCAACAAAGCAATACAGGTACTTGTTTTTAGGTCAATACCCTTTAAACAATGGTCTAACTTAGGCTTACTCAAGAAAATCTGCACTCTAGTGAAACAGGCTGTAACCTTGAATACATGAAATGCATTTGATGTCAATTTAAATTATGTTTTTTTATTTGAACTGAAAATAAACAGGACAGAGTTTCCCAAAAGCATCGTAAGCCTAAGTTGATCATAGCTCCATTGGTGGCAATGGAGCTACGATCAACTTAAGCTTACGATGCTTTTGGGAAACTCTGCCCAGTTCTTTACCTTAGCAAATCTGATCTGAGTTTGAGACGTTGTTGAGATTTATTGAAGTCATTTTCTCAGAAGAAAAATCTGAGATGCTGGAAATTTCAACATTTGATCTCTATTTGATCTGTCTAGTTATTATACTGAATGTGTGTATATAATGTAGATATACTGTACACTACCATACACTACTGCCATTGGGCTCAGTAAGTTTTAGTTTTTATTTGTTTTGTTTTTTTAAAGAAACAAACTTTTATTTAGCAAGGAAGCATTCAATTGATTAAAAGCATTAAATTGATCAATTTAAAAATTGATTTCAAGAGTTATGGCTTTTGAAAATTCAGCTTTGCCATCACACGAATAAATCCTATTTTAAAATATATTGAAACAGAAACCAGTTATTTTAAATTGTAATAATATTTTATATTTCTACTGTTTTACCATATTTTTTATCAAATAAATGCAGCCTTGGTGAACTTAAAGAGACTTCTTTCAAAAACATAAAAATAAAAAAAAATCTTACCACCCCCAAAATTTTAAGTGGTAGTATATATAAGAAGACTCATTTGTGTATTTATATTTCTGTAATTAAGATATATCTATAAGATATATCTTTGGGCAAATGCATGATAACTCCCTGCAGTAAAAGCAAGCCACGTTTCTGCCAAACTGCCAAATTTATCAAACATAGCTTGCATTATACTGCTACCTAGTGGCTGCTACATATACATGCCTTTTCCTGCAGGCACAACAGTGATGAAAAATGATTACATAAAATTTATTGTTGTAGAATTACAAAAAGAGACAGACTATAAACTAAAGTACTTAATGAACAGTGAATTCAAAGTACAGTAATAGTAGTGCTAACAAGGGAAAATGAGATAAAACCTAAAAAGACTCGAGTTAAAATAATTCAGTGTTAGATATAAACAAAAAGGATTAGTTTTGCTTGTATACATCATGTCCTTGTATCTAATGCATGTATACTAAAACACTGTGTGTACAGCATAATGCAATGTTTCTAAACAGAAGTGGTTTTGTCATTTCTGCTGTATTATGCTGTATTTTTTTACTACTTTTGAAGCCAGGCTTGTCATAGTTGTAGTTTTTAATGACATCTTACGGCACAGTGAAAAGTTTGTACAAGTTTATGCTCATAATGGAAACGCTTCAGTTTTATGTTCTTTGTGAAAATTCATGACGTACTAAAGTTTGGGAATCTTTTTTTTTTAACAGTGACTGCTATAATAACAGTGAAGCATGCATTAAAAGCAACAGGCTTAGACATGATATGCCTTTGATATATAATTGAAAGATTAGACAAAACCATAGGGTGATTAGAAAGACCAGGCACTGTTAAGAGTCATCTTACTAAACTAAATGGGATACAGTATACTGTGTATATACAATTTAAAAAATGGCATTGATGTAGGGTTATCAACATGTGTGAGGGGGAGGACTGTCAATCACTCCCCAGAGTTTTGTTTGGGATGAGCCCTTGGGGTCTCCAGTGGGACAGCTTGAGAGCAGACATGGAGGTACGACAGATGGCAAGTGGACAGATCTGTATTTACACTGCCACCATCTCTCGCTCTGGTTTCTTTTTCGCCCTCTCTTTCTCCCGCACTGAAACATCACAAAAATATTTTCTAAGCATTTGCATACTGTGCACTGTATGCGTAGTATTTACTACAGAAACAACAGAGAAGAAAACACAGACCTGGCTCTTGCTCTGGAACCTCTGGCAGTTCTTCTTCAGGCACCTCAGGAAGTTCAAGGTCAGCATCTCCCTGAGCACACACAGGAAATGTATAAGGTAGATGAAAACACATCAGCTGACACAACATCAGTAACAAAGGCTGTAAGAGTGTACACACCTGAGTGATGGCCTCCAGCTCTGCTAGCACAGACTCCTCATCCTCCTGGGTCAGAGATCCCGCCAGCATATCATCAATTTGCTGCGGACACACACACACAGACAACCAGGAATGAGAAAAAACACTTCTACATCATGCACAGGAGATTTAAACAGCAACAAGCACACGAGACATCCGGCTGCCTCTCAGTTCTTCTAGATTTGAGGATGTAGCACATGTGGTGCAGAGTAGAATGGATCATTATAGCCTTTTTAATAGCTGCTCATCTTTAGACTTTTTTTTTTTTTTCATTTTGAAAAAGTGGATGTCAGTCGAAATATTTCTCTGGCATGTGTTCAAATAACGATCAGTTAAAGATCATTATGTTGCACAACAATCTGAAGATAAATCTAATAATGTAAAAAATTTACAAAGCCAACTGACATCCCCACAGTAGGAGACTTTTTCATCTAAGTGTTAAAATTTCAAAAAATGTAAATGTAAAAAGTTTTTATGTGAACTGAAGAAATAACATTATTAATAGGTCACAAATGAAATGTACAAATTAATAAATGTGTGACATATCTTTGAACAGATAGACAGACGTTCCAAATACATTGCATTCATTTTTCAATTCAGTTTTCTACTCAAATTGTTATGCTGACAGTATAATTACAATTAGTAATGAAAACATGCATAAGGGAAGCATTTTTCTCTTTGGACCCCACTGTATATCTGAATGTATTCCCATAAAGGGTCTTATAAATTTTACTGTGGCCTATAAACTGCTTAGACTAGTCTTACAAGTTAATTCATGAAAAGTAAAATGTACCTTCTGATACTCAATGGCATCTTGTGTTTCATCCATGATCCTCTCCACTTCCTCTATGGACAGCATCTGGTTAGAGAAAAAGAAAACAACAGAGCTAAATTCACCAGTACATTGTACTGAGCATGACCAAGAATAACATTAATTCTCACTACATACCTCATGCATTTTCTTCAGGCAATCATTGCCAACTTTTAGTCCTTCAATGACTTTCATCTCTATTTGTGCAAATTCAATATCTTGAACCTGTAAAACAAAAATAGGTCTGATTGAGATATGCATGAATTATGGCAGACAAGCAAAAAAAGAATACAGAAAAACCATGTTAACACATGTCATCATAACATTGCTTTATTTACCATCCGCTCCAGGTTGCTTATCTGATTTTCTGTTTTCTCCAGTAACTGATCCTGGTAACGTTTCTTCTTAAGGAGTAGGAGTGCTTTCCTGAATAAACAATCACAAAATATATTTTAAGGGAAATTCGGCTCGTTTCAGAAAACTAGACATCCTAGTTCTACAAGTAACACGAGGAGAGACATGATCACACTCACTCTTTCTTTCCATCTTTCAATAACTGTTTGGCCAGCTGTCGCTCTTTCTCCACCTGAAGTGTTATCCTCTTCTGATACTGCTTCAGTTTATCTCTCTGTTGCTTCAGTTGCTGCTCACAGACACATAATAATATAGAAAAATTCAGTGAAAGCGAAAGAGACAAGATACAGTAATGATTCTATAGCAGAGCCGTTTTCTATACATGTTAATACAACATAAACTGCACTTTCATTTTGGGGTCCAGTTGTCAGTCAGCATCAACACGGATCCTTGGTGGTGATACAGTGAAACCCACCATTTTATATATAATATATATGTATAAAATATATTATATAATATAATAAAAATATTTTATATAATATATATATATTTATATATAATATTAAATATATATTAACTTCTCTCATCTGAATTATTAGCCAGTTAGCACTAACACACCAGCACAGCTCTGTCATGCTCGGTCACACGAGTTGCTTTCTTTTTCCCGAAAAGATTTCCCATGTCGATGACGCATCCCCGCCACTATCTGTCCAGACAGGGGTGGTGTTTCTAAGATTTAGAAAATGGTAATTCCACAGGCCTCGTATATTTGTCAGTCCATAACATCAACATGAAGTCTGAGCTGTGTGGAAGAAAACAGCAACCCTGCCTACCGGAAGTTATGTACTTCAAGTTCAAAATAAAAGCCCTATTGCAATCACTTGTTTTATTAATAATATTATTATTATTACTTTAATTTTTTTTACATTTTATTAAAGGTGTTCCCACGGCCTTTAGGTTTGCTCAGTACTACAAATGCCCCACATATCTTTACTGTTTAGATTTAGTAATTACAGTGCAAAATAAAAGTATGCCATAGACTAATTCACTGAGCCATATCTTTTAGGTCAGCTAGCAATCAAGCTACTGATAATTCTGTAAAAAGACTTCTTATATGCTACATTTGTATTTGTACAAAAAGTGAACGTTAAATGTCCTCCAACATCATCAACTACTTCTTCATCATGACCGGATGTGGACGTGGCATATAGCCTCAATTCTTCCGGTGCGCGTGAGGAAGGGATTAAACGTCTGTCTCTCTGCTCTCTTTCCGTGAAAGAACGGCAGCCTTATCGCGTTTACCGGCGTTTAGAACCGGAACGGCGTCCCGACGACTCGTTCGTTAACTCATCAAGCTGTTTATGAGGTGAGCTGTCAGATTGCGCTAGATATTTGTTCTTTTATTTGGTTATTTATGTCCCTGTCACTGCTAGCTTAGCTTAGCACATTCAGCGCGAGCCGCAGCGTCGAGTCATTTATGAGTTTTGTTTATATTTAATACATTAAAGTGACACATTTTCCTGTAATTCATGCGATATAAGGGTTTATTGAGGTGAGATACGTGTTGGCAGACCCAGTGGGTCATTTCCTGATTGTGTTTTAATAACCAGCAACGATAAACATCCCAAATTAGCTTAGCAAGAGGTGAGAGAGTGAGTGGATTTAATGTCCTCACACGCAAATGAGTGATTTTAAAATGCAGTTATTTATTAAAGCTTAACTTGTGTAATGTAACTTAATGGCCCAGTTTAATAGTATGTTATTCACTTTTTAATAACTCACGTGTTGGTGCTGTAAAGCATCTGTTTGACTTGTATGTTATGATTTTGTTTCTCAACTTGTTTGACATTTCTTTCTGCTTAGAGTCTCTTTATATTATGATATTAATGTATTTTTAGTTTTTTTTTTTTTTTCTTATTTGTGTAACATGCTCATGTCCCTCCTCTATTTCTTATATTTTCCAAATTTGTGTGTATGAAAGTGAAAGCACGGCACTGGTTTCCAGACACGTTCGCGTCTCTGACGCAAAGTGAAATACATCATTTTCTTTTCTTTAAGTTGTCAAGAAAGCAATGTTCACTTAAACTAAACACCTTTTTATGCAAGTTTTTTGTGAATACCCATTAAAAAGGAAATTTCGTTTAGTGTTCCCCATAGTAAGTTAATGGGTACCTGAGAAATGTACATGTTTATATTTTACTATAGACCACGCCCCTTTATTGACAACTATATCTCTTTCTTCAAATTTTTAGAAGCAGCTTGCTTGTTTGATCATCAGTTTCTTTAAGCCTTAGGTCATGAAACCAGTTGCTTGGGTCAAGAGACTTGCGACTCGAGTTTGAGTCTCAAACCTGAATTTCCATGTCTGCTGGTTTCCCTTTACGTAATGTTGTTGTCACTTGTTGTGATCTTGTACACAACTCCTCCTGAGTATATTCAGGTCATGCAGCAGGGTTGTCAATTCATTTCAGACAGATAGATGGAAATTGAGCGTGTTTATCTTTGAAAGTCCTCACACATGGGTTACTGTATACTATTACGGTATCCGTTGCCTTGAATTATTCAACATTATTCAAGGCTGTTGTGCTAAAGCCTCTCAGCTGTTACATGCTATAAACCAGAGGAATGGTATTTTTATAGAAGGTGCTTTGAAGTCTATAATTTAGATCTAGATATTTCATAAAAGCTGTTGATTCTACTTTCTATATGCATTTTGAAGTCATCGTAACATCTGCTATTAAGAAAGCAAGTGTACTGGCACTAATTTTGTCATTTGAGTCCACTCCAATCTGCTTGCGTTTCTGTTTGTGAAATTGATATGTGGGAGACACTATTAAACACTATTATATAAGCAGCTTCAGGACTTACTCCAGTAAACTTTTAGATTGTGGACTAGTGAGTTTGTCTCAGATGTTTGGGATGGGTGTGGAACGCATTGCCGTCAGAAGTCTGCTATGCTCTGTGAATGCTATTAGGGTGTGCTTTATTTGAATATAGGTAATGTTTTTGTTGAGTATCGTCATCATCATTAGTCTTATTAAAAAGTATTATTATGCCTAATATAGAGGTTTAAAATGATCAAGGTTCACTTCAAGGTTTTCCTGGCATAGTTTAAAGTTGACGTGAAATTAAATTTTTAAATGCATTTTCTTTCATTTATTTGTTTATTCTAAAACAATTTTATTAATCACAATGAAATATCTTGTTCAGTTCTGAAACATTTTTTTCTTATTTGACTGGCTTTACTTACTAGGCCATGTGAGCTGTTAGTTAAAGGGTTAGTTCACCCAAAAATGAAAATTATGTCATTAATGACTCACCCTCATGTTGTTCCAAACCCGTAAGACCTCCGTTCATCTTCTTCTTAAACACAGTTTAAGATATTTTAGATTTAGTCTGAGAGCTTTCTGTCCCTCCATTGAAAATGTATGTACGGTATACTGTCCATGTCCAGAAAGGTAATAAAAACATCATCAAAGTAGTCCATGTGACATCAGTGGGTTAGTTAGAATTTGTTGAAGCATCAAAAATACATTTTGGTCCAAAAATAACAAAAACTTTATTCAGCATTGTCTTCTCTTCCGGAATCCTTTCCATTGAATTGATTCCATTGAATTGATTCCATTGAATCCTTTCATCTGTCTGCGTTGGTAATGCACTTTTACGTCGCCGTGGTTGTTTTTGGCGATTAGGACATCCGCGACATGCACACTTATGCACCATTTTAAAAAATATAGCAATACCAAAATACAAACAATGTAGAATTGCTTGAATACAGCGTGCGTCTCCCTCAGACTGAAAATATTTTAAACTGTGTTCCGAAGATGAACGGAGGTCTTACGGGTTTGGAACGACATGAGGGTGAGTCATTAATGACATAATTTTCATTTTCGGGTGAACTAACCGTTTAATGCTAACTAATATCCAAATAACTATTTGAACAATTCAGGCTACTTTTCTAAACCTTTCTAAACTCTTGCCAGTCATTAATGCTGTGGTTTTTTTCTCGTTAACATTAATAAAATTAATGATGTTGAAATCATCTTCAGGATGAACTTGACCTCCACCTCCACGTAGTCCTCCATTATCCACTGCAAGCTTTTATTCACATCTGGCTCCATTCTGATCTGCAATACCCATTTTACATGATCCAGTCAATTCTCTTTGGATAATTCAAATCCTGTTTTAACATTTTCATTAAGAAATCACACATTATGCAAGATAAGAGTTGTGAATCTTTATATTTAAGGGCCTTCATTAATTCCTTCATGATTTGACCGTATAATACAATAGACGAGGTGTACATTTTCCCTATCGAATACTGAATAAATCATATTTCACTTTAAACAAGGGTCTATGCTGAAATGGGTTTTGCCATCATAAATGAATAATTTTGATTCTGATGCTTAAAATTAAAGTGAAATGCTCCATTTATTTGTTTGCTCATCAACTTCCTTGTGTTGCTTGCTTTTAGAAATCTCAAAGCTTTTCTGGCTTGAAGAGCGAAAGAGCTTTTCTGGCAAATTTCTTTTTTATGTCAACATTTGCTGCATTGGTCTGAGCTTAAATGATTAGTCGGGAGTTTTGCTGTGCCAGCAGTCCAGTCGCACATGTCTTTAGACCCCTGAAAGCATCAGAGCGACTAACAAGACCTCTTAAGTACTTCTCACAGCAGTACCTCATAAATATAGATTTACTCACTCACTTTCTTATCTTTTTTTCCCGTTTTCTGCCCTGTCTTCAGAGTTAGGGATGAACTGAGAATGAATGTCAACCAGCAACCTCACATGGCCTCTCCTTATGGGCAGCCTCAGCCTGGGTATCAGGGCTACCCCCAGCCTGGCTATGGTGGCGGCCATGTGCCATCGGGATATCCAGCTCAGTACGCACCTTACAACGGGCCAGGTTCTGCCTACCAACAAGGTCCACCGCAAGGTAAGGGGGTGAAAGTACAAAATGATTGTGAATGATTCAGAAAATGTTTATGACAGGTTATCATTTAATAGGGCCTTAAGTTCAATCTCTTAGATGTATCATCTGTCAGCTGTGCTTGTTCAGAGTGCCAAACAAACGAAGAAGAAAGTGACAGTCTGATTTCTCCCTCCCAGCCTCCTCTTTTTACCTGTCTCCTGTTTTCACATTTCATTCCCATTTTTTTACTTCTCTCTCTTTCTTGTATTGCAGGATATTCTCCTTATGCAAGCTTTCCCTCTAAGACTCTCGCAACAAACTTAGTCTCTGACCTGTCCTCCTCCTCTCCTCTTGACCTAGGTAACTGGTTTAATTCTGCTTAGCAGCCTGTCCTTTTCTCTATTCCCTGCGATCTGTGCAGGATGGCTGGCCCCTGCTTCTCCTGTGGCAATGGAAACAGCAGGATGCAGTAAAAACTCTGCCATGGAAAGAGTCATTCTGCCTGCCTGTTGATGTTTACATCACTTTTTTCCCACTAATTTTCTCTTTTTACAACAGTCTCATGTTATTTTGAACATTAGTATGTTAAGCATCCTGTTTTGTTGATTGAGCGAACATACTTTCCCTTATAAAAATCAAGAGTTATTTGACTGCTTTTGTATATTTGTAATGCTTGTATACAGGGTCCAAAACTGACACTGGTACCAAATGCAAGTAAAAAATTGGCTTTGAGTCTAAGCAAAATCAGTTTGCACACATTTGGCTGGTGATAGTGTAATCAACTGCAACATAATACATGGATTAGGTTGATCTTTAAAAATAATAGTCTGAAAAAACTCGGCCCACTTCTGGCCTATAATAATTTTTTTCCTGCCCCTCCTGCTTAGTCTAGGTCCTGCATTTTTACAGCTATTTATTCTTTACAATAATGTCACAAGAAAGAGAGAGAGAGAAAGAAAAAGGACTAAAGTGTAAAATCAAACTCTATATTCTAGGCTGCTAATTTGCTAACATTAAATGCCTTTTGTTGCTAACAGATAATCATAAAAGTTTGAACGATAAACTGTTTAATTATTTATTGTCTGTCCTCCTAAAGGTATGAGAGGACCCCCCACCTCAGGGGCACCACCTGTCTCAGGTGCCCAGAACTATTCTCAGTTTGGGCAAGGAGAAACACAAAATGGACCACCTCCAATGGGTGCTCCACCACAGAGGTCAGTGACCTGACATATCAGCACATAACCATGTTCCTTCACTCTTTCCCTCTTATCGATTTATATTTGTCTTGTGTTACCTCTTCAGTTTTGTTGCTGACATTAAAAAATGGGTTATTAATAATCTCCCTTCAATGCTTAATGAATGCAAATTGAGTTATTTTTTCATGGTTTCTCTTAGGGATGCACCGATGTATCGCCCAATTTTGCACAATTGACAACCATCGGCATATCGGTTATAGTAGGAAAAAGGCCGATATAACAAACCGATGGTTCATAAATTAACTCTATGTAAAAGACATTATACAGCTCCGCGCCTTCACAATCGTAGACAGCGCTGCTGTCTGTGCTTTAATGCTAATCAAATAACAAAAGATCGCACATTATTCTTGACTAAAAATCTTTCGTGACTTTCATAAGTGTACCGGACCCCATCAGAATGATGACCAAAACTTTACTAATGTTTTATTAAGTTTATTGCGTCTGTTTTCACTCGAATAAAATCACCACAAAAGCTAAACAATACAGAGCACAATAAGTGTGCATAAAATCTCTCTCTCTCTCTCTCTCTCTCTCTCTCTCTCTCTCTCTCTCTCTCTCTCTCTCTCTCTCTCTCTCTCTCTCTCTCTCTCTCTCTCTCTCTCTCTCTCTCTCTCTCTCTCTCTCTCTCTCTCTCTCTCTCTCTCTCTCTCTCTCTCTCTCTCTCTCTCTCTCTCTCTCTCTCGGAGATAGTGCAGATCTAATACATATTTAAACTTACAAGAAATATTAAAGTGTATAAAAACAAATTAGAAGATTAATCACAATAAACTGTGTTACAATAAAGAATGATTAATATGTATATAATTTATACATATGAAGGATATGCAGTAGGGGTGTAACGATACGCTCAGGTCACGATACGATACGTATCTCGATACGGAGTTCACGATACGATACGTATCACGATATTTTGAACAAAATAAAAATGAAATTCAAACAAGATTTATTAAAAAAAAATTAACAAATTTTAATAAAAACCTTCTGTATTAAAATTAACAGTTGAATAGGGCTGTCTGTCACTAAATTTTTTTTTTTTAATTTAACATGAACTTACCGTGCGTTCACACCGCCAGCGGCGAGAGCGTCAACATTCGCCTTGGCCGCCCTGCCAACAACGCTGTACCGTTCGTTCAAACCGCCGCCGACAGGAGGGTCAAAGCAGAGCCAAAGTGACAAGTCGCGTCAACCAATCGGAAGCCTCTCAAGCGAGGACCTCTACATTCTAATTGGTTGCCGCCGAACCGCGTCATAGCTCATTACCATAAAGTTAACCTGATTTCAACTCTCCTCGCCGCTCTCACCGTCCAAGACGCGCCGCTCTCGCCGGAGCTCGCCGCCGGCTCTCATTGAAAATGAATGACTAGCGTCACTTTGACGCTCTCGCCGCCGGCGGTGTGAACACACAGTTAGAATTATGAATAGGGGCCGTTCACATATCGCGTCTAAAAACGCGTGGAAGGCGCAGCCGCGCCGCTTCTCCTTCTTTCCAAAGCGCTTGCGCTCCCGTGGCGTCGGTCGTTGCTATGCAACCTTGAACTGGGCTCTCCAAGAGGATCAGAGGATGTTTCTGCAAAGGATAAATGATTTCTAGCCCTTGCATTAGTTTTACTACGAGATATATTGATGGAGATAAGATATAAAAACCACCATGTACAGCTATGATCAGCTGTTCGGCTGAGCTTTTGATGTTTTGTTACGGAAAGGCCATAGCTGATCGGTTGATTCTTGTCACACGACCTGCGGTGCGCTTGCGGCATTCTGAGAAGTTGAGAATTGCATGCGCGTCGCGACCGCGTTGATCCCATTATGAGCGCGCCTGCCGCGCGGCTACATTTGAAAATAATAACTGACTTGCACGCGGAAAAGACGCAATATGTGAACGGCGCCACAGAACTTAAAGCAAAGCATCACAAGCATCTTTTGCTTTTCTGTGAGCACAGCTGTTGCTGTGCACTGCAGTGAAAGAAAGCCACGACTTTTCTCACGCGACCATGCAAGAGACTGACATGAGAAACGTTTAAACCTGCTTGCAAGATTCAATGTGTGCCCGAAACACTTACTGAACTAGAGCTGATTGAGACACACCATCTACGATAAATCGTTACACCCCTAATACTTATAGTAATTTAAAAATGTGGTAGCATTGGATCTGGACAGGAAGGATAACTCTGGGAGTTGGAAGGGGTGTGTCGCGATTCTGCCTTCTCAAATCGCGATACAGGTTCGTGGACCTGCGTATCGCGATTCCGATTTCATATCGCATATCGTTACAGCCCTAATATGCAGTGTCATTTTAAATTTGTTTACTTTATTTCTGTAACTGAAAACTATTAAACCTACCTAAAAAGCACTGTTCATTTCATATGTAAGTGACAAATATCGGTATCGGCCAATAATTGTTTGTTAAAATCTGTATCGGCCCCAAAAAAATCATATCGGTGCATCCCTAGTTTCTCTGCATTGTCTTGTCTTGCATTGGTCTTACTTTGATCTTACTTTAATTGCTTGTTCAGGCCTCCAGTGTCTCAACCTTACACTCCAGCTGCGGTGAATCTCTCTGGTCCTCAGCCCCCGTACGGCCAGCAGTTTGGAGCTCCACCTGTCAGCATGCAGCAGATGACCAGTCAGATGGCCAGCATGCAGGTTGGCTCCACTGCACCATCCCCTGCAGGCCCAGGCTATGGTAAATAACTTTTTTTTTTTTTTTTTTTTTTTTAACTTAAACATCATAAAAGGATCTAGAGCATTGCTGTGATCAACAATTTGTTCTTTCTATTTTCTAGCCCCTCCCTCTGTATCCCAGGCTCCTATCTCCGCTGCCTACACACCTGCAGCTCCTCCCACTTTTCCACTCACCTCCACTGCTCCCACACAGCCTCTGCCTACTGAAGCTATGGCTCAGGCTCCCCCTCAGTCCTACTATGGAGCTCCACCTCCTGCCCAGCAGCCTTTCCCAAATGCTGTCCCACCTTTCTCCTCCACTGGCCCCACTCAGCCCCAAGCCCCACCACCTGTTTCTCAACAGTCCTTCCCTCAAGTTCCGCCTGTCTCTCAGCCTCCTTTTTCCACAGCCCCGCCTCAGGGTCCCACCCAGTCATATGGAGGCCCACTTCCTCCAACACAGCCCTCTTTCCAAAGACCTCTGCTTCCCACCTCCCAGCCCTCCTCTTTCCCTGGAGGACCACCACCCACCTCGACTCCATCTCAGTTCCCAGGGGTCATGCCACCCCAACCACCAGTTTCCCAACCCTCACCTTATCACTCAGGTCCACCTCCAAACGCTTCTGGGTTTCCACCACAAGTTGGCGCACAACCAAGGCCTCCCCTTGCTGGAATGCAGGGGCCTCCAATGGCATCGCAGGGGCCTCCAATGACAACGCAAGGGCCTCCAATGGCATCGCAAGGGCCTCCAATGTCACAGGCTAATCATGTACCCCCTTCACAACATGGCATGCCACCTAGTCCTACCAGTGCTTCCCTGTCAGGGCCACCACCACAGCCAGGAATGCAGGGATATCCTCCTCAGCAAAACGGTGCGCATCAGTGTTGCTAGCTAAAAACTATTAAAGTTTTCGGTAATCATCTGTGACAGTTGCATGTCAGTGTATTTAAGGAAGCTATACAGGTTTGGAACAAGTACAAATTTTTATTTTTGGGTGAACTAACCCTTTAACAACCCTAATTAATTCACAAGACTTTGATTTTTGTCAATCAATTTGCCTATGATATATTTTATTCCCTAACAGGTGCTTTCGGGCAGGTCAGAGGTCCTCAGCCTGGCTATTCAGGACCGTATTCTGGGCAGCCAAATTATGGAGCGCAACCTGCTGCACCTGCCCCAGCACCACCTGCCCCGAAGAGGCTTGATCCTGATTCTATTCCAAGCCCGGTATGAACAGCACAAATAACACAAAATCACTGTCCACCACACATCCACTGTGTTAATACTTCAAATGTGTTTTTAACAGGGTATTCATGTATTCCTTCTGTAACATTGTTTCAAACAGTTTGATTAGACAAAATAGGGAGATATATATAAATATAAACATTTATTTATTTCATTTAATAATAGTACAGCATTTTCTTCACTCAAATAACACAGAGAGAGTCTTGATCTGGTATCCAATAACGTCGTAAAACATCATCCTTGACATGCAAAAATGTGCTTGGCATAACACAGTTGGGCGGTGGTCACGCTGAATGGCACAGATTGTACTACGGACTATTTAAATTGAGCAGTGTAACTTTTTATATGTTTGGTCAACAATTTTATTTTAATAATGAACACGCTGAGATGTCAAGTTAGTAATGCTACAATATGTTGCGTGTGTGTGAGGCGCCTGCGTAATCACTTGAATTTTTTCCTTAACAGTGGAAGCAACTTAAAATACTCCATTTATGGTCATACAGAAAATACATAATTCGAAACTGTTAAGGGTCTACTTTTATTTGCGTACCCTTGTAAAATAGAGAAAACAAACAGGATGCCACTTTCTGCCATCTCGGTTTCCTTGAACTTGTTCATGGAGTGCATTACAAAAATTAACCGATACTCAGCACTGTGTTTTTGTTTCACTTTGTTAATCTGTTAATTAAGTTTCACGTATTGGCCTTATATGTGCAAGCGCATTGCCATTTGCATCTTACCTATGATGACTGAGTGCGGGTATTTCACTCATTACTTTTTGAATTTATGATTCCTTTACTGCCAAATTAAAATATTAAACACAACAATAAAACAACGATAACCAGTTAATGTCAATTTGAGCGTTTCTGTTCAGAAAGATTGTACTTGATTTAATTTCCATTTTTGTTTATGTTCCTGTTAAAATTCTGTTTGTTTCCGATTTTCGTTTTGTTCCTTGAACCGGTTTAGAGCCTTGGTTTTTAATATATTGAGCCATCATTTTCAGTACTAATGCACTTGGATGCACACTCACTCACTCACTCACTTACTCATATACACACAGACATGCCCTTGGTATGTAAAAGAATATCTATGTATATAGGTGTGTGATGTGCTTGTGTTAAGAAAGGCTTCGCTCTGGAGTCTCCTGTGTCTGATGTGCATGCACTATGGCGGCTATAAGTAACAATAACATCCAGATTCGTAGATTTTACAAGGCTTGAAAATTCTGCTCGTGCCGCCTTGCAATAACTGCACACATGCCTCTTATACTGCCTGCTAAACAGTGTGATTAATCATCAGTAATTCTAGGCTTGGAAAAAACAGAGGAACTGTAACTGTGGTTACACTTCTGTTTATCTTCTCTGCTCTCTCTCTCTCTTTTTCTTTTGTTTTGGCTTCTCTCTCTATCCCTCTCCTCTCTTATAATTTGCTGACTAAATTGTTAAAATGTAAAGCAAGCCTCTGACATGCCGCCTGTGCAGAAAACAAGACATAGAATAGACCCAGACGCAATCCCCAGTCCAGTAAGTGCCTCGTGTCTCTATGCTGTTCTGTGTTGTTATACTGTATCCCAGTTTCTCTGTTCCTTACTCATAGGGATGCCAGTGACTCTATCTAGATGAATATTTAATTCTCTGTTCTTATTATGGTGCTGACAGTAGCTCAGTGCACCAGACCAGCTTACTTATCAAGATGAACACACCTCTATAACATCTGTATAACATGAACTTAAAGCAATAGTTCACCCAAAAATGAGAGTGGTCATCATTTAATTGCCTTCATATTGTTCCAAAACTATGACTTACTTTCTTCTGAGCAATATAAAAAGATATTTTGAGAAATTCCTTTTTTTTTTTTTTCTGTCCATACTATTGATGTCAATGGTTTTGTTCCCAACTTTCTTCAAAATGTAGTCTTTTGTTTTCCACAGAAGAATGAAAGTCATACAGGTTTGTAATGACATGAGAGGGAGTAAATAATGACTATCCATTTAAATCAATAAATTCTTTGAATGATGTGGATAATTGACTTATATTTTATAATGTTTAGAGCAGTCATTGGTACCCACCCAAAACCATTCCTATCAACACTCCTGCATGCTATATAGTGACAGTGTGTGCATGACTGGCATGTTCTTATTTATGGTTTAAAAGGCTGTCTCTAATGTAAACATTATGACCCATCATTTAAAGGAATATTCTGGGTAAGATGCTACTCAGGGTCTATCGATGGTATCTGTGGGATGACAAGAGGGCAGTAATAGAGCAGCAGGTTTGACATAATTTTGTTGGCCAGCCCGGAAGTTACTCAGATCAAAAATCTTTTCCTTTTGGCTTTTGAGTTATTGCAGAAAAGAAGCTCTGTGACCAATAAAAGTTTGTTTCTTACACTTTTTTCCCCATCATAAAATAACTAATAAAAACAACTTTTACTCTCCATAAGTGGGCTTGTGTTAACCACAAACCTTATTTCTGGCATTTAACAATAAAAAAATGTGACTTCAAAAATGACTGTTCAGTAATATTAGAGCCAAACTCATGGAGAGAGCATGTATCGGGTACAGTTGCCGAAGCATAACTTATTCAACCTTGAATATTCCTTTAATCTGGTTTAGATGATCAAATGTGGTGCTAAACATTTAAACTTGCAGATCCTGTTTGGATTAGATTTATATGGGCATAAAGAGGTTTATCAGGTGAAAGGTCAGGGTGTGTTGTTTGTTCATGAATAAAGGTGTGGCACTTTTTCTTAGGCTGGTGTTTGTTCTCTCAGATTCAGGTTATTGAGGATGACAAAGCAAACAAGGGAAGTGAACCTTTTACAACAGGGGTCAGAGGTCAAGCCCCACCTCTTGTCACCACCAAATTCCAAGTTAGAGATCAAGGTAAGAATAGAGAATTGGAATGGAAAACTAGCTCTAATATGCTTACTAAATTCTTTATAATGCATACATTTTTTTTAGCATAAGTAGGCTTTATTCCATGATGTTACGGGTCTTAATTAAATATGTGTTATATTCATCTCTGTATAGGAAATGCGAGTCCACGCTACATCCGTTGTACAGCCTACAACGTGCCCTGCAATTCCGACATGGCCAAACAGTCCCAGGTGCCCCTGGCTGCTGTCATTAAACCTCTGGCCACTCTGCCTCCAGATGAGGTAAAATGCCACATTCTCTGAATGTTGTTGTTTGCCTTTAAAATGATTGCAAAAGGGCCTGTAGGTAATGACGTCATTCCTTTTTACTGGCAGACACCGCCATATCTTGTAGATCATGGAGAAAGTGGTCCTATCCGCTGTAATCGCTGTAAGGCCTATATGTGCCCGTTCATGCAGTTTATCGAAGGTGGCCGTCGTTTCCAGTGTGGCTTCTGCAGCTGTGTCACCGAGGGTTAGTCATGCTCCAGTAACACGTCTATCATGTTGAATTCATCCTAATCAACATTTAATGTTTTCATTTTTGTTCTCCTTTTACTCTTCTAGTGCCTCCCCATTACTTCCAGCATCTGGATCACACAGGGAAGAGGGTGGACTGCTACGACCGACCGGAGCTCTCGATGGGCAGTTATGAGTTTATGGCTACTGTGGACTACTGTAAGGTACAGTATAAGTTCCAATCATGCCACTACAATCTGTGCTGATACATGTGAGATTGCTAATTTACATATTATTTATTGACAGAACAACAAGTTTCCTCAACCGCCAGCCTTCATCTTCCTGATTGACGTGTCCTACAATGCTGTGAAGAATGGCATGGTAGGAATCGTATGCCAGGAGCTGAAGACATTGTTGGATTACTTGCCCAGGTGAGAGTTGAAACAAGAAGCAGTTTGAACCATCAGGAACAACTACAGAAATCTGTTCAAAGTGTTTTTGCATGTACAAATAATAGTATGATTTTGACATTGCCTATTTATTGTTCCTGCAGACAGAATCCTGATGTGGAATCAAACATTCGAGTTGGCTTTGTCACCTACAATAAAGTGCTTCATTTCTATAACGTGAAGGCCTCCCTTGCCCAGCCACAGATGATGGTTGTGTCAGATGTGGCTGACATGTTTGTGCCCCTACTGGATGGATTTCTGGTCAATGTCTCAGAGTCCAGGGTGGTTATTGAGAGGTAGGCTTTGGTTTTTGTTCACTACCATTCAAAATTTTGGTGTTGGTAAGATATTTTTGAAAGACATCTTGTGCTCACAAAGGCTGCATTTATTTGATCAACATACAGTAAAAACGGTAATATTATGTAATGATACTGCAATTTAAAATAACTTTTCTGTTTTGATATATTTTTAAATGTAATTTATTCCTATGATGGCAAAGCTGAATTTTATCAGCCATTACTCTGGCTTTCAGTCTCACGATTCTGATTTGGTGATCAAAAAACATTTCTTCTACTTCTTCTTCTTGTTATTATTATTATTATTATTATTATTATTATTATCAGTGTTGAAAACGTGCTGCTTAATATTTTTGTGGAAACTATGATACATTTTTTTCAGGATTCTTTGAAGAATAGAAAGTTAAAATAAAAATTGCAACTTTTTTTTTTTTTTTAATAAAAATAGTTTGTAAAATTTGTCTTTACTGTCACTTGTGATCAATTTAATGCATCCTTGCTAAATAAAAGAATCAGTTTCTTTCAAAAAAAAGGAAATACTTTTTGCACATTAAAGGCTTGGAAACCTGAATTTTTGACCATCAAAGTGCATTGATTATAAAAATATTTGTTGCACCCAGTTTGTTGGATCAGATTCCTGAGATGTTTGCTGACACGCGGGAAACTGAGACTGTATTTGGGCCTGTTATTCAGGCTGGGCTGGAAGCACTCAAGGTATGTGATCTTATTGCATTAGTACAATTTCATAGTCCTCAGTGAGTGTACATCATCATATGAATGTAAATGATTCCCACAACTCATTGTGATTCAAAAATATGTCAGCCTTGTTGTACCTTTTCGAGCATATCTGAAAAGTGTAGTGTTATTCATGGAAGAATTTTTTTGTTTGTTTGTTTTGTTTGTGTTTTGGCTTGAGTATTTTATGTCCACCCTGAGTGGAAATGTTCATTTATAATGACACTTCTGTTTTTTTATCTAGGCTGCAGACTGTGCTGGAAAGCTCTTTGTTTTCCACTCATCTCTTCCTATCGCTGAGGCTCCAGGCAAACTGAAGAACAGGGAGGATAAGAAACTAGTGGGCACTGATAAAGAGAAGGTACCATGACCTTTTCCTCTCAAATCTCTACTGCTTATTACATTCACTACAATGGGAACATTATAACAGGAGTTTTTTTTAGTGTAGTATTTATTAAGGACATTTTAGGAAGACCCTCTCTATTCGACACATCCTGAAGTTCCTCCTATTTCTTTTGCAGTCATTATTCCAGCCACAAGTTAGTTTTTACAACACCTTAGCCAAGGAGTGTGTTGCGCAGGGTTGCTGTGTGGACCTTTTCCTCTTTCCCAACCAGTATGTTGATGTAGCAACGTTAGGGGTGGTCCCCACTTCAACAGGCGGATCCATCTACAAATACACCTACTTTCAAGTAAGAGAGAACTATACCACTCATTCAGTCATCTTTACCATACATGAGCAGATCAGAAAAATTCCCTTAACCAATAACAACATGCATTATGATTATACACACTGTGGTTTGTTTCAGGCTTCGACTGACCAGGAGCGTTTCCTCAATGACCTGAGGAGAGATGTGCAGAAGCAGGTGGGCTTTGATGCTGTGATGAGGGTCCGCACCAGCACAGGTGAATATACGGCTCTGTACGCCAGATTTTGAATGTTATTGGGTTTTTTGGTTTGGCTTTCTTCATCCTGCCATTTACCTACCACAATGTATGTGTGTGTGTGTGTGTGTATATATAATATATAATATATATATATATATATGCATGCGCACACATTGGGGTCAGTGTGATTAAAAAAAAAAAAAGTTTCTAACACTTACAATGTAGCATTTATTTGATCAGAAATACAGTAAAAACAGTATGTTTTGAAATATAATTTAAAATAATTTTCTATTTTAATATATTTTAACTTGTAATTTGTTCATGTGATGTCAGAGCTGAATTTTCAGCAGCATTAATGTCACACAATCATTCAGAAAACATTCTAATATGCTGATTTGGTGCTCAAGAAACATTTCTTATTACCATCTCAGCACTTCAAACTTTTGAACGGTAGTGTAAGTCATCTCTCATTATGACAGAGGTGCTCAGATTCTGAAGCCAAAAGGGCCACATTCAAACTGTGACAGATTTATTTAAAATAGCCCCCCAAAAAATACCAAATTTAAATGTATAATTTTATGATTTGGTTTGTATCACTGTTCTGTGGTTCCTTTTTTGATATTACACAAGATATAAAGCCATGTGACCTTTGTCCACTTCCTGTTTATTCATTATACCATTGATTGAAAGCACTGGCATAAAAGTAGAGTTGAACTTGTGTGCGGTGCTGTGGCAGGTATCCGGGCGACCGACTTCTTTGGTTCCTTCTACATGAGTAACACCACAGATGTAGAGCTGGCAGGACTAGACTGTGACAAGACCGTTACCGTGGAGTTCAGACATGACGACAAGCTCAGTGAGGAAACTGGAGCTCTAATGCAGGTGTGTGTGTGTGTCTAGTCTTGCACACATATGTGAAGTGTCAGCTACACTGAATTCAGTCAGCTCAACATTTGATCACCTCAACTGTACTGACCATTTTGTCTGTATCTTTCTCTTCTTTTTTTTTCTTACTCCACTCTCCCTTCAGTGTGCTGTTCTGTACACCACCTGCAATGGTCAGCGACGGCTTCGGATCCATAACATGGCAGTGAACTGCTGCTCTCAGCTGGCAGACCTGTACAGGAACTGTGAGACTGACACAATCATCAACTTCTTCGCCAAATATGGTGAGTGAAACCACAAACATCCTCTCACGCCAGTTGGATCAACACCACCTCACTGCTTCCTGCTTTAGTATTATATGATGTATTTATTACCACTGCTATACAAATTTAAGATTTTATTTTATTTTGTTCTATTTGATTTTCATTTTATTTATTTATTTATTTATTTATTTATTTATTTATTTATTTATTTATTTTAAAGCGGGAAAGCTCCCTTCCCAGTCTACCTACCTCCTTTAATAAAACTAGGCTGCAAAGTCAAGTCATTAATAAATTGTCATGTTTAATTGTCATAACCATAAACACCTACCTGTTCAGCAGGTTCTCAACACCTACGCATTTTGCGTTAATCATAATATGTCATTTTCTTAAGTCTTAAAGATCCCTTTTTTATTGTGTTCTGAGACCATCTGATTTGAGTTTTAAGAATATATTGTTATATGTGTTTGCAGCATATCGGAGTGTACTCAGCAGTCCTACCAAGAATGTACGTGATAGCCTGGTGAATCAGTGTGCACAGATCTTAGCCTGTTACCGCAAGAATTGTGCCAGTCCATCGTCAGCAGGGCAGGTAACTATAGAAACCCACCCACAAGTGCTACAATGAAAAATGAACCATTCAAAAGTTTGGGGTTGTTAAGATTTTTTGTTTTTGAAAGAAGTCTCTTATGTTCACAGAGGCTGCATGTATTGGATCAGAAGTACAGTAAAACAGTAATTTTGTGAAATATTATTACAATTGAAAACAAGTTTTCTATTTGAATTTATTTAAAAATGTAATTTATTGCTGTGATGGCAAAGCAATTTTCAACACCATTACTCCAGTCTTCAGTGTCACATGAGCCTTCAGAAATCATTCTTATATGCTGATTTGCTGCTCAAGAAACCTATATTATTATTATCAATGTTAAAAAAGAGCTGTGCTGCTTAATACCTTTTTTAACCATATACGTTTTTCCAGGATGCGTCGTTAAATAGACCCCAAACCTTTGAATAGTATTGTACACTGCTACTTTGGGGTCAGTAAGATATTATTATTATTATTTATTTATTTTTATTTATTTATTTATTTATTTTTATTCGCCAAGGATGCATTAAATTGATCAAAAAGTGACAGTAAAGATTTTTTCAAATAAATGTTGTTCTTTTGATCTTTCTATTCATGAAAGAATCCTGAAAAAAAAAATATTAAAGAAGCAGAACTGTCGATAATGACAATGATATTAATAAGAAATGTTTCTTGAGCACCAAAACAAAATAAATAAAATAAATAACAAAACAAAAATATCAGAACTATACCAGATTATCATATCAGCAATATTACCAGATTAAGACACAGCTTAGATTTAAATACATTTATTCTTAAATCTATTTCTGATACCATTTAAATAAAATAAGGTAGAAATAAAACTTCTCTTGTAATTACCTGCATGTAATTATAAAGACACTAGGGTGCTTTTTGTCCAAATGTCTTGGACATGCGGCATTTATGAGAACAGGTTGGAAAAAGTAGCCTCTTAATTGTCTCCTAGGGCTCTGGCAGCACAGCAGACGGGAAGCGCAGTGCTGCGGACATCTCACAGGCAGGTTTATCGCACACTGGTGGCGTCTTTCTGTACTCGCGTTCTCAACTTCAAGGCGGGAGTTTAAAACAGAATCTGATCAAAATATAGGCAAACGTTAACTTCAAGAATGAACAAAGTGGTGTCAGTGAGTTTGAATTAAGGTATTTGTAAAAACATCGAGAAAGTGAGAGAAAGTGCGATTATATTATTTCTCTATGAAGCATATTTATTTAAGCCATAAAAACATACCTGTTACTGATAAATACACAAGCTCCTAGAGTGAAGTCCGTACGCACATATACTCGTCCTAAATCGTTGTATTTTAATGGAAAATGGAATGATTTTGAACATCCGGAGTCATAGTTGGGCGCCGCCAGTGTTCGTACAATCATAGAAAACAATGTGCTGGAATTTTAAAGTTGTTGTGCTGCACGGCAATTCTTTTACTGTGCGACCCTCTTTACGTGTTGTTTTGCTAATGTTTGAGGCTCCTTTTAGGGGAAGGGCTCTGATAGCAATGGCATGCAAAAGTGATCAAATAATTTATAAATCATAATTTTCCAAATGTTTAAACAATCAGTCTAAAACAGTAAAGAAAAGCAGGCTTATTATATCAAAAATGGCAGCGATAACGGTGACTCAAGGCCAGTTTTCAGTGAATTATTCATTCTGAGGAACTCGAGCCCTCACGCACTGTGCTGCGTGAAATATAGACTGAACAGATTGTCAAAACATCCCACCGCTGTATGGCCAGATCATACGCAAACTTTGTTTCTCAGCTACATAAAGCAAACCAGTGTCTCGCTAGTAAAGTTTTGATGGATGCGGATTGTAATCAAGGTAAAGACGATTGCGGCGACGTACAAAAGTCGTAAATGTAAGCATGCACAAGTCCATTATATTGATGCACAAACAAACCGTGTATGTGCTCTCTCGATGCACTGATCACACATTGTATTTATACACATTTCAGTGCATTCAGTACATTGTTTTTACACATGTTTTTATCTGTCATGTGTATGTTGCTTTGTTTAGTAATTCTGAATGTATCCGTGTACTAGTAGTTATATGCAGTCAGGTCAAGGTGGTTGGTTTAGTTTTTTTTTTGTTTGGTTTGTTTGTTTTTTGGACATCTCCATGTGGTCCTGTTTGGTATCACAACTTGACTTGTCTAAAATGTAAAGAAGCTCTGTTGTTGCACTGTATACATACTGTACAGTTTATTTTTCTGTTTTTTTTTTCCCTGGGTGCTTTGGTATGCATAAATCTATGAATTATATGGACTCCTTATATAATTTAGTGTCCTTTTTGGAAAGACATCTAAATTTACCTTTGGAAAAAAAAGCTTGCAGAAAATAGTTTTGTGAGAATCACCTTTCTATCTGATAGGTTACTTTTCTGGATATAGCAAATGATGACAAAATAAATCTTTTAAACAAGATAAATGATGTATGCTTCATTTCAAGATAAGTATGCGATTAAAAATGTTAACCTATTGACAGCCCATATATCAGTAATTCTGTTATCCTACATTGTATTGATATTTTCTTATCTATTTGTCTGTGTGCAGTTGATTTTACCAGAATGTATGAAGCTGCTGCCCGTGTATCTGAACTGTGTGTTGAAGAGTGACATTCTGCAGCCCGGGGCGGACGTCTCCCTGGATGACCGTGCCTACCTGAGACAGCTGGTCAGCGCTATGGATGTGGCTGAGAGCCATGTGTTTTTCTACCCTCGGTTGCTTCCGCTGGTGAGAGACAAACACCATAATATCACCCCATTTGATATTGTAATTGAGCTGTGATAGTTACATTCCCGGTTTCTCTACAGCAACAGCTGGATGTTGAGAGCATGTCTCTGCCTGTGGCAGTGAGAGACTCGGAGGAGAGACTGTCTAGGGGAGGAGTGTACCTGTTAGAGAATGGACTGAACATTTTCCTTTGGGTGGGGGTCAATGCCCAGCAGGAGCTGCTTCAGAACATCTTTGGCACACCTGCCTTCAGCCAGATAGACCCCAGCATGGTATGACCCTTTATAATGCTATTTTTAAAATAAAATAAAATTCATGCATATTGTCCATAAATCAATTGGTTTTTACCTCATTCAGAAGCAGTTTTATAGCTCCACCTTATAAGCACACATGAATCTTTACCCAAGATACTTGAACTATTTTTGCATGCTAAATTTTATGAGATTATGTGAACATTGGCAATTTTTGTGTGTTTTGCTGGTTTAGACCTCTCTGCCGGCTTTGGATAATCCTTTTTCAAAGAGACTGAGGGAGATTATCGAGTCCGTCAGGGCACAGCGCTCACGATACATGAAGGTAAATACGTCACAGGGCTTGATATTTTATGCTTTTGCAGATTTTTGTGATTCGGACAGCTGAAAAGATTTTTTACTTCTCTGAAAGCTTTGTGTTTTTTTTTTTTTTTTGTTGTTGTTGTTGTTTTTTGTTTTATTTTTTACTTCAGTACAATATAATTATTAGCAAAATGAGATGATCATGAGGAATATGAAGGCAAGATAATCCAGGAATTATGCATGACCTTGACTAAGGGGGAAAAGGGAGTAGTTTTCAGTCTAGATTAATGTTCATCTGTGATTATTCTTCACTACTGGGGGTGCAAGGGTCACTCATGATTATAGGGTGTTTTTACACTTGAGACCTTGAGAACCATATTTGGACCAAAAAAAAAGGAACTAAGCATGGAAAAAGAACCTAGCTTGCATTCACACTGTCCATGACATTAATCTGACTCTTTCTGGACCACATAGCCACAGGGAATAACCAATGTTGAGGAAAGCTACTTTTAAAAGTAATGCATTACAATATTACTTTACTACCTAAACAAAGTAAATAATTGCATTACTTAGTTACTTTTTATGGAAAGAAATGCGTTACATTACTTTTTCCTCACCTTGGCTGGGCTTGCTTGCTTGTTTTTTTAATAACAGCAAAAAAGTTCTGTTTTTTGGCAAATGTAAAGGCCCTTTCATACCAAAAGTGAATGAATAATCTTCAGGCTAATCACAAATGTGATGTTTATCTAAAGTCATTTTTGCTTATTAGTATGGTTGAATTTGATCATCAAAGGTCAACAGCAAAGACATTGGTTAATAAAGTGAGATTAAATACATAAAGCGTATTTGTTTAATATATTTAATTATTGCAAGTTTGCACAATATTCTGAGATTTCACTGTTTTATTAATTTTAATGAATACTGAATCTGTTTTTGTGCAATTGAGATGAGTAAATGCCCACATTTAGTCTAAAACTACAGTAACCGCCATGTTTACACAAAATGCCTCTGCACTTACAATTTCATTCAACATGGGGTCAGGAAAGCTGTTAGACAATAAATGGGGAAAAATTAACTTTTTGTAAATTTAAAAGTAATGTTACTTTACAAGTAACTTGAGTTACATAATCAGATTACTTTTTTCAAGTAACTAGTAATGCGTTACCCCCAACACTGCTATTAACTAACTATTAACTACGACTTTTGCCTCGATGAACTCCTAATTACTGCTTATTAATAGTTAGTAAGGTAGTTAAGTTTATGTATTGGGTAAGAATGAGGGATAATATGGTCATGCAGAATAAGGCATTAATATGTGTTTTATAAGTACTAATAAACAGCCAATATACTAGTAATTTGCATGATAATAAGCAACTAGTTAATAGTGAGAATTGGACCCTAAACTTAAGTGTTACCATTTATTTTAATGGGTGGGTTCTGGAGAATAGTAATTGTTGTTGTTGTTGTTTTGACATTTATTTATTTTTTCTAATTGGTTTTGTTTTACTTTATATTATAATTTGTTTGTAATTTTGCTACTTTGTAGTAGGAACTGCTACTATGTTCTTTCCTCCATAACATTACTTACAGGATATTTGTTGTCTTTCAGCTCATGGTGGTGAAACAGGAAGATAAGCTGGAGCTGATCTTCAAGCACTTCCTGGTGGAGGATAAGAGCAACAATGGTGGGGCCTCTTACGTGGACTTCCTGTGTCACATGCACAAGGAGATTCGTCAGCTCCTGAGCTAGAAGCATCGGGTCCACCCTCCTCCTCTTCCTCCTCCCTTGGCTCTGTACTCAGAAGCGCTTTAACTTTTTATTTAACATAATAAAACCCCTTTGCCCATCATCTTCTCTTCCTCAAGTATAATCTCATCCACCCTGACTCTTGAGGAAGAAGCCACCTTGTAAAGGAAATGTTGCTTGGTCAGATTACGGTGTTCTTTTGGTTTTTAGTGGTGGGAGTTTTGACCCGACCTTCTCCTCCTCCTCTTTTGATGGCAGGCTCATAAGACTCTGTGTGCGCGTGTGTGATAGGGAAGGAGATATGCTGTTGTTACATCTCCAGCTGATCTGGGATCAGGTTGTGATGCCTCAGTTAGAGATTAAACTGCTTTGTTAAACGAACATCTTCAGAACAGCTACCTGGTTTTAGAGTGTGTTTGACTGTGAACTTCGATGTTGATTGTACTGGGTGTTCTGTGAGAAACACTAGCACTGATTAATGGCCTCTAGGTACAGAGGGACAGGAGAATAACCGCATTAATCAAGAAATTAATTTAGAAATACTCGGAATACAGTGAAATGAAATCCCTCATCTTATTCCAATATGAATTAAAAGATGTTTTAGAACAAGTTAGATTCATGTCTACCCAATTATTTTTTTCTGCGTAAGTTCTGTTTCCCTTTTCATTTATCTCTCTCAACCTTGGCCTTACTGATCCTGTCTTTCATTTTTCATCCGTTATTCTGTTTATCTTGTCTAATTTTTGTAATTTTCACCTTTTTAATGTGTGCGATAAACCTAATACTCTGTGGGAGTGTGAAGTATGCTGTTAATCATTCAAAATGTCTTTTACTCTGATAAAACAATTGTAACAAAAGTCTATGCATCAACTTATCTTTAAAAGAAAGAGGGAAAGCTGTTCAAGAGCCTGAGCGAATATTATCTGTATGCTTATTTTCTCCTTGCCATCACCCTCATCCTCCATAAGAAGCAGATACGCCTAAAACTGATACGTTAGTGTCATTTCTGCATCCTGATGAGGAATATGGATCCCTACGGATGCCCGGACAGGGAGTTGAATTTCAGATGAGCCTCTCGGTGGGGGGGATGGGAGTTTTCAAGGCCCTTCAGATGGTTCAGTAATTGGGCATATATTATGGAAGCATTCTGGCAGTCATTGAGTTTCCTTTTAAAATCTTTTTTTTTTATTTTTTTTTTTTCTTTACTGTATGGTCTGTTAGTAACCTGTATATTACATGTGCTTGATCATCATGTATCAGTTATGATTTAATATTATGTTCTAAATCTGTGTGAAGGTTTATGGTTTTGAACAGGTGGAGTCTCTGCTCTAGGATATTAATCTGTGCAATGGAAGCCTGTGCTGAGAGTGGAGTGCGGGACTCATTAGAAACTGACCATTTCTAACCGCTTTTTCCAAGCGAACGACGTCAAGCACATGCAGAATTGTGACCTTAAAAGCAATCAACACTGAATACCTTGTCATCACATTTATTACATGTACAGAATTAAAAAATCACATTTTAAAAATGATGTCAAGCTAGTGTGCTTTGTTGAATCTTTAAGTGAACTGCATATGATGTTTGGGTGAGCTGAAGAATGACTCTTTTGAATGATTATTTTCTTGTCAGTGCACTGAAATCTTATACAAGCCCTTATCTTAGTCTTAGTAATCTTAGTCCTTTCAAAGACTTTCTGAAATATATCTTTATCTCTATCCAATATTACAGAGCTCTTTTATATAGAGGTGTGTGTGTGTGTGTGTTTATTGGAGGTGTTATCCTAGTGAGGTTCTCTTTGGAACGGAGGGATCAGCCTTTGTTCACCCCCCTTCCCCCCCTTTTTTTTTTTTTTAAATTTGGTTTTTGTGTTTGTCTCTAACCCATAAGTGTTTATGTTGGCCATAGACTCCTCTATGTCTGTCTTGTTGCATCTATGCCTCCTGACTGCAAATAAATAACTATAAATTAATTGATTGACTCCTGCCCTTACAAAATTAATTCAGTCTCTTAACAGGATTTGGATTACAATTAGATGGCCAAATGTTGCAGAAATTAACATTGAAATTTCAAGTAAGAGTTTAACATCCTGGCCTAATTTTTATATGTTTGTTTCGAATGAGGTTGATCTTGTGTGTCGTGACCTCTGATCTTAATCTTGGCTCAAAGCACATGCCATGTTCAGAGCATCAGAAGAAAAAAAAAAACTAAGCGCCATTATGTAACGGAATGAGCCAGACTTAAGAGGAAATGATGTGGTGGTTGCATTAAAGGTGTGTTTATTAACTTCATCACAGTTCTTGTTCAGAGTGTTTTTAGCATCGTAGCGGCAACTTTTACAGTCAACCGCCACCTACAGACAAAAGTTTGAGGTCAAGAGAAAGAAATGTATTATTTTATTAAGCAAGCAGGCACTAAAATCGATCAAAAGTGTTACTAAAGACATTTATAATGTTACAAAGGATTTCTGCTTTAAATAAATGCTGTTATTTTTGAGCCAAAGAATCATGAGAAAAATCTATCACAGTTTTCACAAGAATATTAAGGAGCACAACTGTTTTCAAAATTGATCATAATAATAAATGTTTCTTGAGCACCAAATCTGCTCATTAGAATGATTTCTGAAGGATCATGTGATACTAACAGCTTTGCTGTCACTCCCTGGAATAATTTACATTTAAAATGTTAGTATTTCACAATATTACTGTTTTTGATCAAATAAATGCAGCTTTGGTGAGCATTAGAGACTTCTTTCACATTTTTGAACGGTAGTGTACATTATTTTGTTAATCTTTGTTTGCTTCTATCTAGAAATTTTAATTGTACTTTGGTTTGACATTTGATAATACTTAAACATATTGTCATAGTTTATTGGATGTGAGCCTTTATTGCTTTTTAATAAACAGTAATCTGTCCACCAGCAGCTGCAGTCTATTAACAAATAGTGTCTCTCTCGTTCACTCACTCTTTCTCATGGACTTTAATTAAAATTAGAAGAGATATCTGCTCACCCAGATAGCAACTTTGTGCCGGCTCAGATCCGGCCTACATCTGCCATGCGTGGTATGATGATCTGGGCCACGTGGCATGGAATGAAGGTACTTGGGTGGACCGCTCCTGTTTGCCAGATCTGAGCCACAAGCAGGCCATGCTACATGTCAGCCAAGAGCAAAGAAATAAACTAGAACTGGACCTTATCTGAGCCACAAAATCTTTATATGTTATTTATAGAATCATCTTAGCATTAACAAGCCTATTAACAAGCAGAATCACTGAAGGAAAGAATAGAAAAGAAAAAAAAGAGACTACAACTGACTTCAGCCACAGCCTTAAATGAAATCAAATGAAGATAAAAGACATTAAATCTCTCAAGATCTCAGCAGAGGATTAAACAACTCCACAAACAGCATTACAGCTTCACATATTACTAACCGGGGTGCGTTTCCCGAACGTTTAAGCATCGTTAGTTAACTATGGTTGTAAGTCCCATTGAACTTTATTGGTAATGACGGATCTTACGACCATAGTACGCTTTGGGAAACGCATCCCAGATTGACTATTCTGATAGATAGTCATTCATCTACAGACGTTCTTATTAAAAATTAACAGAAGTTTAATGCTCATGTTTGTTTCATTTGAAGTCACCATAATGGGGATTGGTGTTTCCATGTGTTGGGCTCTTAACTCTTATATGTTCATCTTTTCTAGCTGCTGTGACAGTGTGTCTGTCAAACTCATTTGCAGTAGCAACGAAAGATGAAATGGAATCAGACAAGGATTTTTAGCTGTTGATGGTTTTATAATCATTGTGAAATAGCCTGAATCACTGATGTCATTTGAATGTAATAATTGTGTTGTCCCATTAACAAATTTGAACTACAAACCCTGTTTTACTGCAATATGAGAACACACTGTATTGCAGAAATCAGTCAGAAGATTTAAAAAAAAAAAAAACTACAGTGACAAACACAGATATGAAAAATCAGCATATGAATCTCAACAATGGTGACAACAAAATATCGAGACAATCAGATCAACTCTGGACATAACAAAAAGCTACTAAAAGACAACAAAACCACAACAAAAATAAAAGCAAATAGTTAGAATTAAAGATATTAATAAGACATTTCAGCTGCATAATTTATTCATGTAGAGATGCATGCTGGGTTTTATACTATTGTTCCCAGCATGCATTGCGGCATTAAACTTTTGATTGTCACCATTGTTGAGAGTCATGTGCTGATTCTTGATGTCTTTGTGTGTCATCTCAAAATAATTTCTATGTTTTTTGGTTTTTTTTTAAATCTTCTGATTGGTTTTGTTCCGTTACATTTTTTTAGTGACGATCGATTTTGATCCTTTATGAGGTTTTAATGATGGTCCATTTTGTTCTATCATGAGATCTTGATGATGGTTGTTTTTTATTTCATTACAAGATTTCAAAGATGGTCAGTTTTGCTTCGTTACGAGAGTTCAATGATGGTTGTTTTTATTTCTTTACGAGATCTCAATGACTGTAGGTTTTGTTCCATTGTTCCTTACAAGATTTCAAAGACAGTCGTTGGTTGGTGGTTGGTTTTTTTGTATGGTTACGAGATCTCAATGACGGTCAGTTTTCAGTATCAGTCGGTTTTGTTTTGTTATGAGATTTCAAAAATGGTTAGATTTGTTCCTTTGTTCTTTTACAAGATTTCAAAGACAGTCAGTTTTGTTTTGTTATTAGATTTCAATGATGGTCGGTTTTCAGTGTCAGTCGGTTTAGTTTTGTTATGAGATTTCAAAGACAGTTGGTTTTGTTTTATGAGATTTCAAAAATTGTCGGTTTTGTTGCTTTGTTCATTTACGAGATTTCAAAGACAGTCGGTTTTGTTTCGTTACCAGACCTCAATGATGGGTTTTTTTCAGTGTCAGTTATGAGATTTTAAAGACAGTCGGTTTTGTTTTGTTATGAGATTTCAATGATGGCCAGTTTTGTTCCCTTACGAGATTTCAATGACGGTCTGTTTTATTTGGTAATGAGATTTCAGTGACGGCTGGTTTTTGTTCGGTCACGAGATCTCAATGATGGTCAGTTTTGTTCCTTTTCGAAATTTCATTGACAGTCGGTTTTCATTGTCAGTCAGTTTTGTTCATTTAGGAGATCTCAATATGGTATGTTTTGTTCTTTATGAGATTTTATTGCAACTTGGTTTTGTTTCCTAATGATATTTTAATGTCACTTGTTTTTTTTTCCGTTGCGAGATTTCAATGACACTATGTTTGTTGTTGTTGTTGTTGTTGTTAGATTTGTTCGGTTATGAGATCTCGACAGTCACTTTTGTTTTGTTATGAGATTTCAAAGACGGTCAGTTTTATTCCTTTGTTCTTTTAAGATATTTCAAAGATAGTCAATTTTCAAAGATGGTGAGTAATGGGGTTACCATTGTGCTGAAGAGTAGAGCCTGTGGTTGGGCTGAAATACTTACAAATGTATGCTATTTATGTAAAGACATGAAAGATTATGATTGATTTTTTGTTGTTGTTGTTGTTGAATGGTTTAGTACATGCAGTTGCGCATTACCAGCTTCACTTTTGACTAAACAGGGCTGCGTTTCCCAAAAGCATTGTAAGCCTAAGTTGATTATAGAACAATTGCTACCAATGGTCTCTAAAATCAACTTAGACTTAGGATGCTTTTGAGAAACACAGTCCAGATTGACTTAATTTCAGTCACCATCATGGTGGTCAGTATTGCTTTAGTGCAGTTTGACTCTTTGACTTTTTAACATTATTTATACTTTGGCTGCTGGTACTGTGTTTGTTGTGGAAAGAGAAGCTGATGATGTTGTCAGCTTGATAAAGATACAATCATTGTATAGCTAGCTTGTGTCATCATTCAAATTATATATTAATTAAAGTATTTCATTAAATACATCAACACAGGACAGAAATCTGCACTCATCAAGTGATTTCATCAAGTGATATGAAGTGGAAACGTCAGTCTCTCTGCTGTCGGTTTTGTTCATTAAAAAACTTTCTTGAACTTCCGGTTTAATAAATCAAAATCTGCCTTTCCCAGTGAGACAGAAGTATTATTAGAGAAGGCAGAACAAGGCTTTATAACCATCATACTGATTATGAAAATGACCTAATGTTTATTATATTGAAGTTCACTAAATAAGACTTAAATAAGATAAAATAAGAGGCTTACATTGTTATTTATGTTATTACATTTTCTTGGAATACCACTTAAAAAATATCCCTATTGCTAAACAGATGTCACTAAAATCTGTCCTGAAAAATCACAAAATATATGCAGTGTTATGCAATAAATATTTTGAAAGTTGGAGCTTACCAGTGCTGTCCAATTAGACTTCTGCTGGCTCTGTGACATCATGGAGAGTGAACCCGTGGAGACTGTGGCTCATGGAGACTTCCCTGTTTGTGTGCAGCAAATCAGGCCTTTGACACCTGCAGTGAGATCAATTGCAACCCACATCAGACGTTTAGCATTAACAAGGCCCCTGCCACCTTCCTCTCTCCCTCTCACACACACTCACTCCTCACGTTCTGCTTTGAACCCTGCCTCTCTGAGTCCGAGGCAGAAGTGATTAGCCCCTCTCCCGTGGGACTGCTGTTTAGCCAGCCTGCTGAAAGGACTGTGTGAGGGGTGTATTATCTCAGCTATCTGCAACCAAGTCACTCAACATTTCTTCATCTGTTTTCAATATGAAGCCTATTTACAACCCTAAATATTAAAATTATATATCTTTTTTTTTTTTAACAACAGAACACAATTATGTATTGTTTAATGCCATTCTTTGGTGGAACTTACATTTTTAAAATAAAATTCAATAACAATGACAGCTTTTTAAGAAATAAATTTATATATATATATATATATATATATATATATATATATATATACACATTATACAAACCCAATTCCCAAAAAATTGGGACACTCTACAAATTGTGAATAAAAACAGAATGCAATGATGTGGAATTTTCAAATTTCAATATTTTATTCAGAATACAACATAGATGACATATCAAATGTTTAAACTGAGAAAATGTATCATTTAAAGGGAAAAATAAGTTGATGTTAAATTTCATGGCATCCACACATCTCAAAAAAGTTGGGACAAGGCCATGTTTACCACTGTGTGGCATCCCTTCTTCTTTTTATAACAGTCTGCAAACGTTTGGGGACTGAGGAGACAAGTTGCTCAAGTTTAGGAAAAGGAATGTTGTCCCATTCTTGTCTAATACAGGCTTCTAGTTGCTCAACATCTTCCTCTTTATGATGCGCCAAATGTTTTCTATGGGTGAAAGATCTGGACTGCAGGCTGGCCATTTCAGTACCCGGATCCTTCTTCTACGCAGCCATGATGTTGTAATTGATGCAGTATGTGGTCTGGCATTGTCATGTTGAAAAAAGAGACGACGTCTGGATGGGAGCATATGTTGTTCTAGAACTTGGATATACCTTTCAGCATTGATGGTGCCTTTCCAGATGTGTAAGCTGCCCATGCCACACGCACTCATGCAACCCCATACCATCAGAGATGCAGGCTTCTGAACTGAGCGCTCATAACAACTTGGGTTGTCCTTGTCCTCTTTAGTCCGGATGACATGGCGTCCCAGTTTTCCAAAAAGAACTTCAAATTTTGATTCGTCTGACCACAGAACAGCTTTCCACTTTGCCACAGTCCATTTTAAATGAGCGCTTCTGGATCATGTTTAGATATGGCTTCTTTTTTGACCTATAGAGTTTTAGCCGGCAACAGCGAATGGCACGGTGGATTGTGTTCACCGACAATGTTTTCTGGAAGTATTCCTGAGCCCATGTTGTGATTTCCATTACAGTAGCATTCCTGTATGTGATGCAGTGCCGTCTAAGGGCCTGAAGATCATGGGCATCCAGTATGGTTTTCCGGCCTTGACTCTTACGCACAGAGATTGTTCCAGATTCTGTGAATCTTTGGATGATATTATGCACTGTAGATGATGATAACTTCAAACTCTTTGCATTTTTTCTCTGAGAAACTCCTTTCTGATATTGCTCCACTATTTTTCGCCGCAGCATTGGGGGAATTGGTGATCCTCTTCCCATCTTGACTTCTGAGAGACACTGTCACTCTGAGAGGATCTTTTTATACCCAATCATGTTGCCAATTGACCTAATAAGTTGCAAATTGGTCCTCCAGCTGTTCCTTATATGTACATTTAACTTTTCCGGCCTCTTATTGCTACCTGTCCCAACTTTTTTGGAATGTGTAGCTCTCATGAAATCCAAAATGAGCCAATATTTGGCATGACATTTCAAAATGTCTCACTTTAGACATTTGATATGTTATCTATATTCAATTGTGAATAAAATATAAGTTTATGAGATTTGTAAATTATTGCATTCCTTTTTTATTCACAATTTTCACAGTGTCCCAACTTTTTTGGAATCGGGTTTGTATAAATAAAATAAAATAAAATAAAATAAAATAAAATAAAATAATATAATATAATATAATATAATATAATATAATATAATATAATATAATATAATATAATATAATATAATATAATATAATTAATATAAAATATAATATAATATAATATAATACATTTAATATAATATAATTAATACATTTATTATATTATATTATATTTATTATATTATATTATATTATTGAATTTTGTATTTTAAGATTGAGAATCTATGCCTAGATAAAATCTAAAACATTTTAATTTTAAATGTGTTTAAAAAGTTGAATTAACACACGTGCAAGTCTTTTTTTTTTTTTTTTTGTATAAAAAGGACAAAATGCAAAATAATAATAATAATAATAATAATAATAATAATAATGCTTTTATATTTAAATTTATTTTAAAATGTTTTTAATACAACAATGTAGGCCGTTTATCCCTAGGAGAAAATAACAAAAATGCTACAAAACAAATTTCAAAGACTGGCCATAAAAGCAGAGACAGTGTATGAATATATATAGTCTATGCCTTAAAAATAAAACAAACATTTTCTGCCTGTAAGGAATAATTTCCACACTTTGTCCAGCAGGTGTTGCTGCTGGTGTCAGTGTGTGCTGAGGATAGTAACACACAATCTCCTGTTCTGTCCTCATGTAGCCCGTTTCTGTCATAACACATTCAAATATCTGAGCAATCACACGGAAGCATCAGGTCTGTGTGTCCTGATTAAGACCTGCAGATGAACTTTAAGATTCTTCTTAAGGAGACAGAATGAAGGCAGAGTTCTTGAGCCATCTGCATGTGTCCGTGTGTCTGTCTGTCAGGACAGTTTTCCCCACCCACCAGGATGACCACCTGCCTACCCGAGCATCATCACCTGTCAGCTATATGGGTCACAGCTGTGCATATGCATGCATTTGTGCGCATGAATGTGTGTGAGCCGTTGCTTTTCACAGCCCTGAATCCAAACTCCAAAGTAAGCCAAAATTTATAGTTCCACATCTATTTTAATTTCAAATCAGAGAATGAAAACTTTGAATGCTCTATTGCAGTGTTTTGGAATTTTTTTATATTCGAAGGCCCCCACTGTCCAACACCATATAATTAAATAAAAGCCACCTAATTGAAGTAACTGATTATATGTAATCTGGATTACATAATCAGATTCCAAAAATTAAGTACTTGTTATTAGATTATATTATGTTTTAAATACTCATAATCAGACTACAGTTACTTTTTAATTAATTACATGTTATTTTCACAATGGCAGAAAAAATAATCATAATTCCCTACTACTTCTTTTAAAATTTCCTTTCTAAAAAGCCTACATTTACATACACATTTACAGATCATTTCACTTTTAAGAAGTGTTTTCTCAACATCGTAACATTGCATATCTAATCAACCTCTGATAAAACACAATTATTAATTGAATTATCACTCATTGAGTCATTTAATCATGTATTTCTGTCTTACAAACACATTAAAATGTACAAATTCATGTAATTTTATATTTACATGCAATGCAGGGATTCCCCAATTTTTTTTTTTTTGTCAGCTGAACCTCTTTGACCTAATATATTTTCTTGACGTACACTGTGAGATTAATAAGTTAGGTCAGAAATAAAATTAAGTCAATAATAATAACATTAATAAATTATAAAAATTCATGGTTCTCTGATATTGGTTAATGGTCACATGACATGCATGACATAATATATAATATAATAACATATAATAACATCTTTTTTAGTAAGTTTTTAGCCTATTTTATATAATTGTTTTTATTTTAAAATTATTTATTTTAATTTTACATTTTTATGATTTAATTACTTAACAGCTTTTCATTAAGCTAACGAACCCCCTGCAGTTCCATCACAAACCCCAGTCTGGGAAACCCTGATGTAATGGAATATTTAATGCACTTCCTGTTGTTGATAACAAAGAATCAGTGCTCAAAGTGGGCCGGTATGCACTGGTACTTCTGTATTTTAATCTTTAGAATACCTTCACTTTTTCTTGAATTAATTCTCATATTAATTTCTTTGGAATGCCAGTGCAAGACGTTATCCGTATAGCCTATTACATGGCCCATTATGTCTAATTATGTGTAACAACTTCTGTCATTTATTTTGGAATCAGTAACCAAATACAATTTGTAAGTAACCTATACAATATATATATGGGCCTATACTGTAGATTTATGATGTTTAGGCATCTTGAAAGCATGTTTGATACCTACTTGCTGTCTGTATTGTGTGAAGTCATTGACACAGCCATTAGCTCACTGTTGCTATTTCAGGGTGGGACTATCTGTTTGTTGACCAATGACATGTGGGAGGTGTGGTCTGGAAACCTGTTTGAAAACAGCAATTGTATTTAATTTTGTTAATGGCAGTTTACCTGCTTATTTCAACTTGGGAACGAAGTGAAACAGCAAAAACAATACAGACATGCAGTTTGCTGCTGAGGCATTGTAGGTGTGTGCATTCTAATCCATTGAGGTCAAAGAAGCGCGGTATAGATAGCAGGAGTTTTTGCTAACAGAGATAGAGAGAAGAGAAAAAAGCAAGGAAGGGATGCTGTACTCCTCTGCACTCCCTCGATCCCTTGGCTCGTCTATCACTGCATTCAGCCCCCGCTGAGGACTTGCCAAGGAGAACCCTGGAGTGCACCTCCCAGTGCTGTCTCCGCCTGACCTCAGATCAGTCCTGATGCAGTGAGTGCAATAAGCCACAAAGTGGAAGTGAAAACAGGGAACTAATCCGGAGTCAGCTAATAAAGGGACGTCTCTACCCTAGAGCAGACGTGCTCGGGCTTGACCCACATTGTCATCAGCCCGTTCGCGCTGCCACTCCGGATGCTCGCTTTGCTCTCAGAGGCACCCCATCGAGGGCACCAAACAGTCATGCCTCACAGTTTCACGCTTTACTGCGTAACCTGACTGGACTCTTTGATATAAAAAGACGTTACTTGTGCAATATGACAGAACAATATATAAAAATCTTCTGGACCATTATCCTTCTAGTATATTTCATGCATCCTTGCTGTTAAAAAAAAATACAATGTCACTGTATAGGGATCACTGGTTTTTACAATGTATTATGGAAATTTAGACAGTAACATCTAACTTTAAGTAGCTAAAAAAAATAGTTGTGATCAATCTTATTATTTTTTGTAGCTAACACATTCAGGTCTTCAAAAATCTTTTGTAAAATTGAGAGAGGTCCTGAGTCCAAATCCCGGACGAGCCCCCAATTTATGTTATGACCCGGCTCAGAGTCACAACATAAAGAGGACACTTAACAAAATTGGTTTCAATAAAGGAAATATAAGTTTTTTAAAGTCAAACAAAATATGTCTAGGGCAAAATTAAATAAAAAAAACACAACAGATCAATAAAACTGTTTGAAATGGGGTTTGTAAAACTGTGGAGTTGTGAAAGCAAGTGTTATAAGGCCAATAATGTGTAAATTCATTGTGTCAATTTGTGTGAATGACACACACATATACATACACTGCCTTTCAAAAGTCTACAGTCAGCGGTTTTTTATTTTTTTATTTTTTTGAAAGAAATTAATCATTTGATTTACCTAGAACACATCCAAGTAATTAAAAGTGACAGTAAATATATGTTAAAAAAATATTTCTATTTCAGATAAATGCTGTCCTTTTATCTTATCTATTCATAAAAGAATCCTGAAAAACATGTATTACGGTTTTCACAAAAATATTAAGCAGCTGTTTTCAACATCGACAAATTAAAAAATCTTTCTTGAGCACAAAATCAGCATATTAGAATGATTTCTGAAGGATCATGTGACACTGAAGACTAGAGCGATGATGATGAAAATTCGGCTTAGCCATCATAGGAATGAATTACATTTTAAATATATTCATAGAAAACAGTGGTTTTAAATAATAATATTTCACAATATTACTGTTTTACTGTATTTTTTGATTAAATAAATGGCTCACCAGCCTTGATACGTATAAGAGACTTCTTTCAATAATACAAAAAAGTCGTATAGATTTTAATTTTAAACATTATGGTATTATTAATGACACTGATGTGCTCTTTATTCATCTTACTCGCTTCTTTCTTCACAAGAATGTAATGCATTTTCATATTCTTCTCACATCATATGTCATTCAAAACAGAAACCAATATCCAAGTTAATGAAGTTGGAATAAGTTGTGAAAGACAAACAAGCTCAAGATGGAGAAACCTTCTTGGTGAGTAAGTTTTTCGCCCACAGCATTGAATCATTGTAAAAATGAATAAATTTTTGGTTAATAATAATAATAATAAGGCTAAATGGTGTCAAGTATAATATGAGTTAGAAGAAGCAGGTTTAAAGTCAGTGAAGGGATTATTTAACCCTTATGATGGGGTTTAGGGGACAGAAAGGTTGTGAATCACTGTTTTAATATTCCATGCCTCCTATGATAGTATCATGTGTGTTGTCATTGATCCAGATGGTTATTCCTGAGATCACCAACCACCTTCCCCCAGAACAAACACAAGCTCCACCTGAGTCATTCATCTATTGACATCTGGTGATGTACGGCATAGATGAGAGCTGTAGGATAGCTTCATGTTGTGTCTGTATCTCCCTCTCACCAGGGGTGCAAACATTAAAAAAATGTGGTTTTGTTCCATGTGTTGATCGGTATAATGTGTCTTTCTGTCAGTCTATTCTGACTCTCTAATAGTCTGTCTGTTTCACAGTCTGTCATATCAGAGTTGACGAGGAGTCGACTTCACACCGTTAGTCAAGGTGACTTTCCTGTTTCTCTGTTCCTTGGGTTGTTTTGTTCTGTTGTTTTTTGTGGTATAACCATAGCTAAATTAAGTCCGCTATTCACTGGGACTCTTCAGTGTCACATGATCCTTCAGAAATCATTCTAATATGCTGATTTTGTGCTCAAGAAACATATTTGTATTATCAATATTGAAAAAAATTGTGGAAACAGATCATTTTTCAGGATTCTTTGATGAATAAAGAGAGAAAAACAGTATTTTTTGTAATGTCTATCAAAAAACAAACAAAACAACAACCACAAAAAACCTCTGACCCCAAACTTTTGAATGGTATGCATTATGCACACATACTCTTTTATAAAACTATTAGAATCCAAAAATTCTTCCTCAGTCCAGAAAGATTTGAAATCATTCTGCAAAAGTGACTCTGAAATCTTGATTAAGAAATCTCTCTATTTGAAGCTAGATGGATGAACACATTAAGACATTGACCCAGCAACCTTTATTTGACCCGGAAACAATTTGGTAAAGAAAAACTCATAAAATAATCAGAAAGTCTTAAAATGATATGGGTGAAGTAGATTCATAATTAATAATAATTACTTAATAATTCAGAATAACCAAAGACGATACACAGATATTTGGATGGGTAGGCTATATATAACTGTAAGTCAGAGCTGATCCACAAATGTCTTCAAAGTCAACATGAAAATCCAAACTGACCATATTTTCTTTCTTAAAGGTGCCCTAGAACCAGTTTTAACAAGATGTAATATAAGTCTAAGGTGTCCCCTGAACGTGTCTGTGAAGTTTTAGCTCAAAATACCCCATAGATTTTAACTGCCTATTTTGAGCCATAATTATATATGCACCAATTCAGTGTGCGGCCCCTTTAAATCTCACGCTCCCCCACCCCCGAGCTCTCGACTCTATCGTTGCATAAACAAAGTTCACACAGCTAATATAACCCTCAAAATGGATCTTTACAAAGTGTTCGTCATTCATGCTGCATGCATGCATCGATTCCTGTGCATAGTATTTATTTGGATGTTTACATTTGATTCTGAATGAGTTTGATTGTGCTCCGTGGCTAAAGCTAACATTACACACTGTTGGACAGATTTATAAGAATGAAGTTGTGTTTATGCATTATACAGACTGCAAGTGTTTAATAATGAAAATAACGACGGCTCTTGTCTCCGTGAATACAGTAAGAAACGATGGTAACTTTAACCACATTTAACAGTACATTAGCAACATGTTAACGAAACATTTAGAAAGACAATTTACAAATATCACTAACAATATCATGATATCATGGATCATGTCAGTTATTATCGCTCCATCTGCCATTTTTCGCTATTGTTCTTGCTTGCTTACTTAGTCTGATGATTCAGCTGTGCACATCCAGACGTTTATACTGGCTGCCCTTGTGTAATGCCTTGAACATGAGCTGGCATATGCAAATATTGGGGTCATACATATTAATGATCCCGACTGTTACGTAACAGTCGGTGTTATGTTGAGATTCGCCTGTTCTTCGTAGGTCTTTTAAACAAATGAGATTTACATAAGAAGAAGGAACCATGGTGTTTGAGACTCACTGTATGTCATTTCCATGTACTGAACTCTTGTTATTCAACTATGCCGAGGTAAATTCAATTTTCAATTCGATGGCACCTTTAAAGGTGCTACAGAGGATGTTTTCGACGACTGAGAAACCAAAGACCGTTACTGAGTTTTTGAAATGAGCGCATGCGTAAGAACAACCCCCCCTCTTTCACAGCTCATTTCGAGGGAACGCCTCCCAAAACTCATACACGAGTATTAGAACACGAGTGTTTACCACCGGCATTCGTGGGGCGTGTTAGTGAATTAATTTTGTCGGCTTCACCGCAGGTAAATCATAATCTGCAGTTGTTACTCCTGACAAAAACATTGCATGCGGCGCCTGTGGAGTGTGGAAAGTTACTGGAGCGCGCACGTCTCTCACAAGGAACGTAATGGCAGTGATTGACAAGCCAGAGGGCCAATCGTTTATGCGATGATCACACAAACGATTGGCTGATGTTTTTAAGGCCCTACCTCGTGCACAGATGATGTATATTAATATTATTCCTTTCAGTACGCCTAAAAAATAGTCTTTTATCAGTTAGTAAAGACAGTTTCAAGTAATATTGCAAAAATGTATAAAACAAAACATCTTCTATAGCACCTTTAAGCACGGAACACACCAAGCCGATGCTAATGAACAAGTGGTGACGAAAGCAGACTTGACGGGGTTGGCTCACGTCGGCAGCGTCTGGTTCCAAAGTTGGCCTGACACACTAAACCAACGCTAGACAGCCGACGGCCAAGTAGCACGTCAGTTCTGCGCCTGCGTGAGATGAAGTGCCTTTCCGAAACAGCAGAATGATCAGATAGCCCGACGGACCGACGAGCTCCGACACCGATTCAACATTTCGAATCGGCCGAAAAAAAGCCAACGCGGACCAACTTCAGCTGACGGTGCGGAACACACTGAGAAAACTTAGTTAGTCGACGAACAAAAACTGCCCGACGGCCGACCTTCGGCTTGGTGTGTAAAATAGACACATTCATGTTCTAATTATGATCATCAGTGCACACTGAAAATAAATTAATGAACAAAAATAAAATGTTTGATCCAAGCAGTTCCTAATGAACATAACAAAGGTCCATCCAGATCACACTATAAATTCAGTCACGTTAAGACACACCACATTACAGATGTAAAATGTGTTGTGAATGTCACCTCAGCTTGACTTTAAAGGGTTAGTTCACCCAAAAAAAACAAAAACAACCTTCATTCATCTTCGGAACACAAATTAAGATTTTTTTTTCATGAAATTTTTGGAACGACATGAGGGGGAGTAATTAATGACATTATTTTTATTTTTGGGTGAAGTAACCCTTTAAATGTACAGTAATTTAAAACAGCCTGTTTAATTCTGAGAGCCAGAAAGAGGGTGGAAAACGTTTATGACTGTTGTTAATGGCTTCCAGGTGAAAAAAAGAAAGAAAAAAAAAAGGATTATGATGTGACCTGTTTAATTTCTCCTGTTAGTAGAGTTCTGATTTAAAGGTAGATATGGGTATTAACAGGATGCTCAGTTGTTCAACCCACTGGATTTTCCTCTAAATTCCTCAGTGAAGCAGCGGAGAGAAGATGTGCTGACTGCGTCTGATCTCCAGAGCACTTCAGAGTCTGATTAGACCGCAGGATTACAGCGTGGAAGAGCTGATGTGAGAGAACACATTGTGTGCTGCAGCCTTCGCCCAGTTAGTGAGTTTCATTTGGTGTAGCCTATATGTACAGTGCGGACAAAAAGACAGATAAATACTAAATTTAGATACTATATTGATGGCATACTTTTTTTTTTTAATTCTAAAATGTTCATTTTATTTCCTGGTTTAAATTAAAAGTTTTCAAAAGTTGTGCTGGCTGAATAATCGATCTATCAAATCTAGATGTTTCACAAGATTATTCAGCCTGACTAACTGATATGATTCGTTTTCAAGTTTGACTGAACAATGAAAGAAAAAAAAATGATGAAACTCATTTGTGTAGCTAATATTGTGTATTTGTTCATGTATCATATATTATAATTTGCAATAGATGTGCAGAGAGAAGGGGAACGTCTCTTTGGTTTCTCTGTGGGTGTAAGGAAGAAATTTGAACTGTCATGTACCATCAGTACTGCAGCCCCTCTCAGAGCAATGCAGCGACCCACGCAGCTCACACACACAACAGATAACACAAACGACTTTCTTTGTGCCGCCTGTGACCTCTCTCTGTCTGCACTCATGCAAAAATCACAAACACGCACACAATGAGTAATGAGGATGCCTGGGCTACAGTTAAGTGTACATCACTGTTTATGTCTTCATGCATTATTCATATGTACAGTCAAAACATCTGCCAACATGACTGTTCCACTCATTTGCACGGGCTGCTTCAATCTACTTAAAAAAACATGCTGTTAGCCTTTCAAATTTCCATTCATTTGCACAAACATATACTGTAGCCTACATACAGTACACACACAGGTTGCTTCAAATGCCTCCTAACAGGAAGATGAGTAACGTTGACTTTAAAGAGCACTTAAAGTCAACACAAATCAAAATGATTGACTTTACTTTCCTAATACATATTCCCACTCTGTATTTTTGAACGATTCATCATTCTATGTTATTGCAGATAACAAAGGTAATTTGATCGACCTCTAAAATAACTTTCCTATTCAGCTGATGTCACCTGGCTGCTCGGGTAGGAAAAATAATGTTAATGAATAGCTAAATATCTGTTTATACATTGTAGGCTACTGTTTGACAATGCAGTCTTTCTGAAATCTGTATAATTTAATGTCCGATCATGCAAATATAGTACCATTCAAAAGATTTGGTAACACTTTATTTTACAGTGCTGCACATTACTACATGTAATTATTATAGTAATAACAGGAAATTATGCATAATTACAAGTAACCAACCCTAAACCAAACCCTAACCCTAACTGTACCTCTATAGTAAGTACATGTTAATTATTAGTACTCAGTACTTATTTGAGTAATTACAATGTAACTACGGCACTGTAAATTAAAGTGTAACCAAATTTTTTTTATTGAAACTTTTAAAGGTGCCCTCGAATGAAAAATTGAATTTATCTTGAAATAGTCAAATAACATGGAGTTCAGTACATGGAAATGACATACAGTGAGTCTCAAACTCCATTGTTTCCTCCTTCTTATATAAATCTCATTTGTTTAAAAGACCTCCAAGGAACAGGCGAATCTCAACATAACACTGACTGTTACGTAACAGTCGGGGTGTACGCCCCCAATATTTGCATATGCCAGCCCATGTTCCCAACACTATGAAAGGCATTAGACAAGGGCAAAACGTCACAGCTGAATCATCAGACTAGGTAAGCAAGCAAGAATAGCGAAAAATGGTAGACGGAGCAATAATAACTGACATGATTCATGATAACATGATATTTTTAGTGATATTTGTAAACTGTCTTTCTAAATGTTTTGTTAGCATGTTGCTAATGTACTGTTAAATGTGGTTAATGTTACCATCGTTTCTTACTGTATTCACGGAGACAAGAGCCGTCGCTATTTTCATTTTTTAAACACTTGCAGTCTGTATAATTCATAAACACAACTTCATTCTTTATAAATCTCTCCAACAGTGTAGCATTAGCCGTTAGCCACGGATCACAGCCTCAAATTCATACAGAATCAATGTAAACAATATAACAGTATACAATACTCACATAATCCGACGCATACATGACAAACACTTTGTAAAGATCCATTTGAGGGTTATATTAGCAGTGTATACTTTGTTTATGCACTGTTCAAGGCAAGCGCGAGCTCCGGGGGCGTGGAGCACGGGAATTAAAGGGCCAGTAGCCCTGAATCGGCTCATTTAGGCTCATAGGCAGATAAAAAAAAATGTATAAAAAAAATATATGGGGTATTTTGAGCTGAAACTTCACAGACACATTCAGGGGACACCTTAGACTTATATTACATCTTTTTTTTTAAAAAGTTCTAGGGCACCTTTAAGGTTACATCATTTTTTTTTTTTTAAGTTAAGAAATTCAAAGTTTAAAAAGCAGAACTGGCAGGTTTCAATTTTGTATTCATACATTTGAATTGAAAAAGAAAGTTCTAAATACTCATAAAAGTTAATTTGATTGAACTAATTTGTTTAATTTGAGTTTGCCCAACTGAAATCAATTAATTATTTTAAGTATTAGGGTTTACAGTGAGTGAAGATGCATTAAATTGATGAAAATGGACAGTAAATACATTTATAATGTTACCAAAAAAAAAAAAAGAAAAAAAAGATCACATTAATGCTGTTCTTTTGAACTTTCTATCATGGTTCCCACAAAAAAAAAAAAACAAAAAAAAAAAAAAAGTAAGCAGCATAACTGTTTTCAACATTGATAATAAGAAATGTTTCTTGAGCAGCAAATCAGCATATTAGAATGATTTCTGAAGGATTGTGTGACACTGAAGATGATGCTGAAAATTCAGCTTTGACATTTAAATAATAATAAAAACTGTTATTTTGAATTGTCATAATATTTCACAATATCATTGATTTTATTGTATTTGGATCAGATAAAAGCAGCCTTCATTCAAAAAAACTAAAAATCTTGCCTACTCCAAAATTTTGAGCGGTTTAGTCCAAATATGGATTATGGCAATGATATTGAATAACAATAGATTAGAAGTGTTACAAGTGGTCTTGTTGAATATTACATTCTTTGAATAACATGCTAAATGTATCAATTAAAAAAAAAACTTCATCCACCTCTGAAAGATGTTTTTTCTGCTAATTTAACCAAGGCCAGGAAAAAATAATATTGTATTTTTGTGGTTTGAACCTCAGTGTACATCAAAATATCTTCTTTCGAGTTCTGTAAAACAAGTTTGGAATGACATGAAAGTGAGTAAATGATGACAGAATTTTCATTTTTGGGTGAATCTATTCCTTCAAGAAATAGACTCGTATTACGAAATGAAGAGACACAGTCTGTATCAGAGGAGCACTGTACACTTGCATCTCATCACATTAACCAAAATGGCAGAATAACAACACAGGAAACACAGCCCAGTGTGCACTGTGACAGAGGGAAAGCTCTCTAGAGACAACATATAAAATAGCATTCGTTTGGTCTTTCTGCACCTATCCACTTATATATGGTTATATCTCTTCTCCCAGCATGTCATACTCTCCATCAAAATCTGTCTTTCTTCTTCTGCCTCATATAATCTCTCCACACATTTCTTTCTGTCCAGCACTGCTCTTTCCATTTCTCTCTTTAATAATTCAGAGCAGGAGAGGTGTGTGTGTGTGTGGTAAAGCTACAGTGGCCAGCTCTTCATCTGCTCTGTTCTGAGAGGACAGTCCCACCTGCTCACTCCTCCAGCCACTGAGATGATCTCTAAAACGCATATATGCCGCCACATACTATTTCTGCAATATGCATACTCTGCAATGTATAGCTATGTTTGGAATAGCATACTGCACATGTGTATATATAAAAAGCAAAATAACACATCAACATATCTATACCATGTGTTTGTGTGTGTGAGTGAGTGTGTGTGCGTGTATTATTTATAGAAATAATTCTAATGCTGATTTTCTGCTCAAGAAACACTTCTTATTATTGCCAATGTTGAAAGCAGTTGTGATGCATCATATTTTTGTGGGAACACTATCATTTAAAAGTTTGGGGTAAGATCTTAAAAAAAGTTAAAAAAGTTAAAAGATTAATATTTTTATTCAACAAGAACACATTAAAGGTGCCCTAGAGGTGCCTTTTCAAAAGATGTAATATAAGTCTAAGGTGTCTCCTGAATGTGTCTGAAGTTTCAGCTCAAAATACCCCATAGATTTTTTTAATTCATTTTTTTAACTGCCTATTTTGAGCCATTATTACATATGCACTGATTAAGCGTGCGGCCCCTTTAAATCTCCGGCTCCCCCGCCCCTGAGAGCTCTCAACTGCCTTAAACAGCAAACACAAAGTTCACACAAATATAATAGGGCTGGGCGATATATCGCATGCGATTGTCACACGCATTTTGTCAGTAAAGCCGGTTTCCTGATTACCGCTAAATCGCCATAACCTGCTTTCAAATGGAGTGGCATTTAATAGACAGAGCCGTAGTTCACTGACAAACCACGCAATATCGCGTTCATTATCGCAGATGAATCGCCTTTGATAATGAACGCGATATTGCGTACATAATATAACCCTCAAAATGGATCTTTACAAAGTGTTCATCATGCATACATCGATTCCTGTGAGTATAGTATTTATTTGGATGTTTATATTTGATTCTGAATGAGTTTGAGGCTGTGATCCGTGGCTAACGGCTAATGCTACACTGTTGGAGAGATTTATAAAGAATGAAGTTGTGTTTATGAATTATACAGACTGCAAGTGTTTAAAAATGAAAACAGCGACGGCTCTTGTCTCCGTGAATACAGTAAGAAACGATGGTAACTTTAACCACATTTAACAGTACATTAGCAACATGCTAATGAAACATTTAGAAAGACAATTTACAAATATCACTAAAAGTATCAAGTTATCATGGATCATGTCAGTTTTTATTGCTCCATTTGCCATTTTTTGCTATTGTTCTTGCTTGCTTACTTAGTCTGATGATTCGGCTGTGCACAGATCCAGAGGTTAATACTGGCTTGTCTAATGACTTGAACATGAGCTGGCATATGCAAATATTGGGGGCGTACATATTAATGATCCCGACTGTTACGTAACAGTCGGTGTTATGTTGAGATTGACCTGTTCTTTGGAGGTCGTTTAAACAAATTAGATTTATATAAGAAGGAGGAAACAATGGAGTTTGAGACTCACTGTATGTCATTTCCATGTATTGAACTCTTGTTATTCAACTATGCCAACGTAAATTCAATTTTTGAATCTAGGGCACCTTTAAATTGATTCAAGTAACAAAGACATTTATTTGTTATTATTGATGAATGAATTGGGGGTATTCCACAAAGCAAGGTTAACTTACCGTCACATATACCCTGAACTTTCGGTTGATTAAACCAAACCTTGCTTATTCGAGGTTTGCTGGTTCCAAAAACACATCCTGGAGTAAGTTCAGCCAACCCAGAGTATGTTCAAAGTCCCTTTAAAGGGTTAGTTCACCCAAAAATGAAAATTATGTCATTAATGACTCACCCTCATGTCGTTCCACACCTGTAAGACCTCCGTTCATCTTCGGAACACAGGATATTTTAGATTTAGTCCGAGAACTTTCTGTCCCTCCATTGAAAATGTATGTACGGTATACTGTCCATGTCCAGAAAGGTAATAAAAACATCATCAAAGTAGTCAATGTGACATCAGTGGGTTAGTTAGAATTTTTTGAAGCATCGAAAATACATTTTGGTCCAAAAATATCAAAAACTACGACTTTATTCAGCATTGTCTTCTCTTCCGGAATCCTTTCCATTGAATTGATTCCGTTTAATTGATTCCATTGAATCCTTTCATCTGTCGGCGTTGGTAATGCACTTTTACGTCGCCGTGGGGATTAGGACATCCGCGACATGCACACACCATTTTAAAAAATATAGCGATACCAAAATACAAACAATGTAGAATAGCTTGAATACAGCGTGCGTCTCCCTCAGACTGTAAACGAAGCTCGGGCGCACCAGATAACACGTCATCAGCGTCTTACATCAGCAGCGCCACTGCAGAGTCGTGAACCCGGATTGACAACAGACCCAGAAGAGAATACAATGCTGAATAAAGTCGTAGTTTTTGTTATTTTTGGACCAAAATGTATTTTTGATGCTTCAAAAACTTCTAACTAACCCACTGATGTCACATGGACTACTTTGATGATGTTTTTATTACCTTTCTGGACATGGACAGTATACTGTACATACATTTTCAATGGAGGGACAGAAAGCTCTCAGACTAAATCTAAAATATCTTAAACTGTGTTCTGAAGATGAACGGAGGTCTTATGGGTTTGGAACGACATGAGGGTGACACAATTTTCATTTTTGGGTGAACTAACCCTTTAAGACAAGTCATTTCACTCGGCGGCCTATGAGACAGTTGTTGTCCGATTTCATTGGTGATTACAAATATGAAATTTAATGGAAAGCTTGGCAAACAGCTTTGGAGAATTTGATGTTTCCCCGTTCAAAGCGATAGGAGCTGCACTTGAATGCCCGAGAGGCATTTCAAAGATGGCCGCTGAGTGAAATGACTAGTCTTAAAGGGACTTTGATTCTACTTCCTTCTTCTTCTTTTGTTTAATGGCGATTTACATAACCTAGTGCACATCGGCGACTATTTGGTGGTTGTGCAATCATTTTTTCAATGTTTTCATTTGATATGTAATCTTTATTCACTGAGAATAAGAATTATATTTATTGTTTGATGCTAATTGTTTAATAAGATATCACATATGTATTTTATTACAGAAATTATAGCATAGAAAACGTCCTGTTATAAAAAGGAAAAAAAGCAGATGCATGTGTGAGATGACAATAAAATAAATACATATATTAGTATATTATCATTGAATAAACATTTAAACATTACCGCTTTATATATGTATATTGTAGATAATATAGTATTGGTTATGTTCAGAAAGTCAGTTGCTATGGCTACTTACATACCCTGAAATTTACCTCAGTTTTTGGAACCCAAAGTTGAGGTTATCCGCTTACTTACTCGTAAACATAGCTAGGTATGTCACATAACCTGCTTTCTGGAATACCCCCCAGAAGTATATATCATATGCTATTGTCTTTGACTCATCATTTGATTAGATGGTCACAGTATTTTTAGTGTAACTAAATATAGTATACACCAGCTTGGAATATTTGCATATTCCATCACAGTTATATATACTATTTAAAGTCAGCATGAAACGGACATTGTGATAAAGTTTTCTTCCCTATTGTGGTGTATACATGAGTGAAACTGCTTCTTTAAAAGAAAAAATATATATTTATATGTGTGTGTGTGTGTGTGTGTGTGTGTGTGGGTGGGGGGTGGGGGGGTCAATTTTGATTTGGTCATGTGATGTCATGTGAGTGACAGGTTGTCCCACCCTCCAGCCAGTAAATATATTTATATTATATTTATATTACATTTATTAAAGATTACAATGACATTTGAATTGTAAAAAAATAAATAGATTTAAAAAAAAAAAAAGTCAATTTTGATTGTACAGTGACTTTCAATTAAAACAATAGCAGTAGTTGCAGTATATGTTGGTTTTCCATTCCGAACAGAATTCCACACACTAACTACATGACCAGAATTCAGTTCCCCCGCAACACATTAGTAATATCTCTGTTCATTGCTTTCGTCCCTTCTCGCTCTTTCTGTTGCTAGCGTTATCTCTGCTGAGCTCAGGCTCGGTATACAGCGCAATCTTTCTTGTCTCCCTTTCACCGCTCGCTATATTTCACCTCTCTCCTCTTCTCTCCGTGGTCTGCTGTGTAAAGCAGGTCAGCTGAGAACGGGCGTTGAGGGGGAAGATGCTAACACAAGCTGAAGTGTGCTGTTACATAAACACTGTGGGAGAACCTCCGGACACCTTCCCACAGGCCTCGGCTCACTAACGCTGAAGCTAACATTATTATCATGTAGCATTCTGTCCTCATCCACCCCCTCCACAGGCCGTCGGCCTGCTTAATTCAACTGATACACACAACCCCTGTCACTCAAGGGCTCCGCTCAATAAATATGTGAAAGAACACCACTTACAGTACATTGAGTCACTTTAAGTCACTTCTGGGGCATGTCTGAACTATAAAGAAAGCTTAAGAAATGATAGCAGAGAATAAAATGCATTCATGCAAGTAAATCCATACACAAACCCCTCGAAGGGGCTGTTCGGAGGTGACACGTGAATTATACAGACAGAATTTAGGATGCAGGAAAGGGAAATCACAAACTGAAACATTCTACATCTATAGAGACCAACTACATTAACTGGAGAGCAAATGGAGACTGTTGTCTATATCCGATACTTATAGAAAAAAGTGATCTAATAGAAAAAAATATTATGTCTAGAGATGTCTATATATATATATCTATATATATATATATATATATATATATATATATATATATATATATTAAAGGTACAATATGTAAAATTTTTGCAGTTAAATATCCAAAAACCACTAGGCTAGTGTTATATATTTTGTCCAGCTGATTACAATATCTCTAATGTTTTCAACTACTTGTAAATCATGAGAAAATTCCCATTGTAAACAGTGACACGGGGCAGTGCAGTCGCCTGTCAATGACGTCAGTTACCTTTGTTACCGCCTTTACTGACGTAGAAACCACGACAACAGTGCCGTGGACAAATGCGGAAGTAGTGTCTAGTGTCCAGCAAACCACTAGCTTGCTTCAAGCAGTTCCTTATTTACTTCTTGCACGTTTTATGCTGGATTGTGTTACTTATTTATGGAACATAATTACTGTTTACCATCTGCCGCTGGTTCTGTCGACAAGTACAGCTCCCGTAAACTCATGACCGGAAAAGCGGAAGCAGCGCCGGCGACTGTGTCATAATAAAAGTCCCGCTGCTCGTGAGGCGTGTGTTGATTAATCGCTCCAGCTCCTCGTTCAGCTCCTGCAACACTCGGTCCTGCTCTGCTTCATACTACAGTAACGTTAATAATCGCATCCACGAACATGAGTTCTTCCAGACTCCAATCCCTATTCTTTTGCACCGTCCGTTGAGATGGAGACCACATGTCCCAAGTTTCCGCTATAAAACTTGGCGTCATCAAACTACGCCTTTGTTTTGAATAGGCTTCTAACGACCTCTAGGGGGAAAAAAATCACAAATTGTACCTTTAACGCTGTAATTATCATCAGCTTGCGTTAAGACCCATCAGCCTGAGGAATCTAGAGTTTTATGACAGAACTATGTATATTTGTTTATGTTTATGTTCATGTATATTTGTGTTTTGTTTTTAATAATAAAGTCTCTTATGCTCACCATGACTGATAAAAAATACAGTAAAAACAGTAATACAATGAAATATTATTACAATTTAAAATAACTGTTTTCTATTTTAATATATTTAAAAAGGTAATTTATTCCTTTGATGGCAAAGCTGAATTTTCAGCATCATTACTCCAGTCTTCAGTGTCACATGATCCTTCAGAAATCATTCTAATATGCTGATTTGCTGCTCAATACAAATTTCCTGAGCAGTCTCTTCCTATGCTATTTAATTTGGTGCTTTGTAGATAAGCTCTGGGTTGATAGTTCACCAGTTAAGGGCTGGAGTGTCAACCCCATAGCTCCACCCAGACCCTCTAAGCCCATCACTGTCGACCAGTCGGCTCCAACTTGGCTCCTCGCCCCCTCTGCTCCATCTGGGACCTTCGTCCCTATGGCTCCGCCTGGGTCAGTCATCGCTCTCTGCCTTTCTCTCCAGCTCCACCTTAGTCCTCAGTCACACCGGCTCCACCTCAGTCCTCCGGCACCCTACCTTGGCCACTCATCCCCATGGCTCCGCCTGTCTCCAGGACCTTTAGTGTCACTCAGTCTCATCTGCTCTTTGGCTCCATCCGGGTTTCCACTGCCATCAGTCTCCACTGCTGTCAGTCACACCCCACCATGTCTCCTCCCTCCTTCAACTCTTACGTTCTGGGATTCCGCCCTGGCTCCTCCTTCCACTAACTCCTCCAAAGTCCCTTTCAGCAATATTGGCAGCCATTTTTGCAACGCCTTCAGGCAGCTATATCAGGCATCCAAGACCAAGTCCTATCTATTTGAATGGGGGAATCCTCAAAATTTCAAAAACTGCTTGGCAAACTCACAATTAAATAACATATTTCAAATTAGAAACAAAATCTGACATGAACTGTCCCATAAATATTGGTTTTTATGCTCAAATAGCGTTAAAAAACCTCCTGCCCTCTTCTGTTAGTGACATTAATAAGGCGCAAGGATTCGCCTTCTTAAAGAGGAGGATATGTAACATTTTATCTGTGTTTGTTTCTGTTTTGGGTGGGTTCGTCAAGTGTTTTAGTTCAGTTTTCTGTGTTTCAGTTAGTATCTATGTTTTTTTTCTGTTCCTGGTTTTGTAGTGTTTCTATATTCTGTTTTGTAGCTTTTGTTAATAAAATCTAAACTGCTGCAAATAGATCCGTTCTCATTTATTTGCAACTGAAGCTGACAATTGTTAACTTATTTCTATTATTATTACCACAAAAAATATTATCAGATTACTCGATTAGTCGCCAAAATAATCGACCGATTACTCGATTACCAAAATAATTTAGTGACAGCCATAGATTAGTTAAAACATTTCAAAATGCACCTGCATTGTTTTGCATTTTGTGACTTTCAGTTGAATAAAAGACCATTACTAGTCATATATTTCATCGTCTTGTATATACATGTATAGTCAGTAGTTACTGATACAAGATCAGTCACAACAGTTGTGACTTGTGATAAACTGAGCATATGATAATAGACAACACTCCATGCTAAATGTGATAATGTGCTGCACTTGTGAGCGTACAGTAAGTGCAAGAGTGACAGTGATTCTGCAGGGACCATGTGGAGACTCAATCATCAAGAATGACTGATGAGTTCAGTCAGTGTCTTCACCAATGACAAGTCAGAAAATTAGAGCCAGTGACATTAACAGCTGAGAAAAGCTCATTCTACTGTTGTTTCAACCTGTTAACATCTCTTTCTCTCTTACTGTCACTTTCAATCTCTTTTACACTCTGTTTCTCTCTCACTCAGTCTGCACTCTTGCTGAAAAACATGTAGAAGTCACATACCAAGTATCCTTGACATTTAACTTAAGAAACAACATGTGCCAACATGTTTGCAACACTAACTGATGCAGTGTTAAAACCTTTAGGCCTGAGTGACAGGTCTATAAAATGATCCACATATGTGTGAAGTAATATTGTAGTACACAGTCACATTCTCTATTGTATATCTGTATATCAGTATAACAATCAACTTGAAAAATGAAAATGAATTTCAAAAATCTTAAATGTTTCTTATTCATTTTGTCATAATATGACATATACAGTGTTGCTTGAAAGTTTGCAGAATCTGTAAAAATGTGAATAATTTTAACAAAATAAGAAGGATCATACAAAATGCATGTCATTTTTTATTTAGTACTGTCCTGAATAAGATATTTTACATAAACAATGTTTACATAAAGACAACAAGACAAACAAATTGCTGAATTTATAAATATGACCCCATTCAAATGTTTATGAACCCTTGATTCTCAATACTGTGTGTGATTACCTGATGATCCACGACTGTTTTTATGTTTTGTGATGGTTGTTCATGAGTCCCTTGCTTGTCCTGAGCAGTTAAACTGCCCAATATTCTTTAAAAAAAATTTCCAGCATCTTTTGTGTATTTGAACCATTTCCAGCAGTGACTATGATTTTGAGATCCATCTTTTCATACTGAGGACAACTGAGGGACTCAAACACAACTATTAAAAAAGGTTCAAACATTCACTGATGCTCCAGAAGGAAACATGATGCATTAAGAACCAGGGGGTGAAAACCTTTTGAATTTGAAGATCAATGAATATTGTACTTAATTTGTCTTTTGTCTGGCAAACATTTAAGTGTCTTCTGTTGCTTCCGTTGGGCAGTACTAAATGAAAAAACATTTTTGAACATCTTTATCCTGTTCAAAAGTTTTCACCTCTGACTCTCAATGCATCGTGTTTCCTTCTGGAGCATCAGTGAATGTTTGAACCTTTTTTAATAGTTGAGTTTGAGTCCCTCAGTTGTCCTCAGTGTGAAAAGATGGATCTCAAAATCATACAGTCACTGCTGGAAAGCATTCAAATATGCAAAAGATGCTGGAAATCTGAAGAACAGAGCTCAGTTTAACTGCTCTGAACAAACAAGGGACTCATGAACAACCATCACAAAACATAAAAACGGTCGTAGATCATCCAGGTAACCACACACATTATTGAGAATCAATGGTTCACAAACTTTTGAGCGGGTCGTTTTTATAAATTCAGCTTTTTTTGTCTTGTGGACCATTTGTAAACATTTTTTATGCAAAATATCTTACTCAGGACAGTACTAAATAAAAACTAACATGCATATTGTATGATCCTTCTTATTTTGTTAAAATTATTCACATTTTCACAGATTCTGCAAGGGGTTCACAAACTTTCAAGCAGCAGTATATCATTTAAAAGTAAACAATGTAAATACGTTAATTTACAAATTGAAAAATAAATATAAAATATCAAAAATCCTAAAGCATTCATCGGCATAGATGTTTTCGTAAATCTCATATTTGATGCCCGATTTCATAAATTGAGGTTATAAATATTTCATCAAAAGTAAATCTTTCAACCCATACATTAGAATTATTGAATGTTTCATAGAGGCATCACACATCCTCTGCAGTTTATGAATTCACGTATGGAGCGAATGGCATGTTCGTTTCCTCAGTGTCCATGTGTTTAGACCTTTCTCCATCACCCAGACAAGAGCTAAACCCTGTGCTCCTAATTTCAGCCTGGTGAAAATAAGCCCATTGATCTCTATTGACTGATGACTAATTTATGTGCCTCCATCCAGAGTGTTATGTCTTGCAGCATGAGTTGCAATGTCCGGAGTTTACTTCATTTGGCTGCCATATAGAGTCTTCGCAAAAAGTCAACTGCAGTCGTTTCAGATCAACATCTGAGAACTCTTTTCATAGTGAATGTAGAGTCTGCTGATTTCCTTAATAAATCATCTTTCTATTAGATGGTATAATGTGTGTGCTTTGAAATCTAAATCTCATTTGCATATGTTCATTCATTTGATTTGATGTCAAGTTCTGCCTCTGATATCATTTGCTAAATATCCTGAGTGATGTAATGTGCCTACCTCCACGTATTCTGATATGCACAAATGTGTTATGAACATGGATAATCAAATGATTTGCATGTTTTGCATGTTCAGGTCAAGCTTGTAATTTCATTGGTTGGAAATTTTCTGCGTGTGATATCTGTGCAGTTATGCATATATTCTGATAAGGCAAAGGTTTCAAGTATAAGGTGGAAGAGATGGACCACTTACAGTTCACTTCAGATTTGATATATTTTTTCTACAGGTAGAATTTATGATAGCAGAATTTATTGTTGATTTGAAATATATTGAAATTAAATCTTAACCACAGTTCAGGAATTCCAGTTCCCTTTTGAATGAAGTGGAGACATTTTCATTGACCAGAACGGATTTATGTTTATGACGGACTAATGGATGAAAGTGCTGAATATTTCAGATGAACAGTAAAACCGCATCAATTATGAACGGCTTGTGTTTAGTGATTACACAGGCCAATGATTGTGAGCTCACTAAGTAACATCAACAATATACTACAACTCATAGATCCACAGCATTTCTGAACTGTTTTTATGAAAATAATCTTCATTTAGTATGCTAAATAATGCTAACTACTAGAATGCTAATCATGGCATGTGCTCAATGATGTTTCATCACTATAATGACTTCATCATTGCGGAAATCAATCACAAGAATGGATCTTCGGCGGCCATTACAAACTTTATTACTTTGATGTAATGGTCCTCTCTCATTTGTTTTCATGATAAAACTCTTTGCCTGACGCTTTAAATGGAGTTCATCTTTGCAATCTGGCACGAGAGTGAGAGACACACTGTCCCTTGAGCGAAGGAATAGAAGCACTTACAAGGTGAGATAACCTGACAAGCAAAGTCTTTTTGAAAGTGCAATGGGATTTATAAGAGCTTTATGGACAGACGATATAGTATTCTGATATTTAAATGGCAGCAAAAGCAATGTATACTGAGTTTAATCCAGAGATGAATAATTGTTTGTAAAATGTAGTTGAACCGAAATGGGTTTCATATGAATTTTCAAGCTGCTTAAAGGATAAGTCCACTTTCAAATAAAATTTTCCTGATAATTTACTCACCCCGATGTCATCCAAGATGTTTATGTCTTTCTTTCGTCAGACGAAAAGAAATGAAGGTCTTTGATGAAAACATTCCAGGATTATTTATAGTGGACTTCAATGGCCAATACCAAACGAGGAATAAAGGTCTTATCTAGCGAAACGATCGTCATTTTGGAAAAAAAGTTTTTAAATGTATTTGCTTTATATAAACAAATGATCGCCTTCAAAGTGCTTCCGCCAAAAGCGCATTTTCGTATTCTTCAAAAAGCTTACGCTGGTATTGTTTAAAGCTCTTTGAAGCTGCACTGAAACTGTCATTTTGACCTTCAACCGTCTGGAGGCCATTGAAGTCCACTATAAGGAGAATAATCCTGGAATGTTTTCATCAAAAACCTTAATTTCTTTTCAACTGAAAAAAGAAAGTCATGAACATCTTGGATGACATGGGGGTGAGTAAATTATCAGGAAAAATTTCATTTGAAAGTGAACTAATCCTTTAAGCAGCATCCTGTGGTCTGACATGATATTATTCATCTAAAACCATTTTGCACAAAATCTTTCTGATTATTCTATAATTAAGCTACTTTTTATGACTTTGTATTCATTAAGAGACAATTAAAAGTGGCAAAAGGTTTATTTATTTATTTATTTTTTTAAATAATGTCACCAACTACAAAACCTTACACATATGTCAGTGTTGAATAAAAAAAGTTGGACATGTTTTGTTAGTTATCCATTAAACTTTGTTTATTTTTATGTTATTATGATCCGAAACACTACTGATTATTACAAATAAACTTTTAATTTTTTTTATGAGATCCAGTGGGATAATATGACATATCTGGACTGACAGAAAGAAGTGAAATGAAAGTCATTTCTGTCATGATATCCAGAGGACATGCCTCACATTAAAAACAAATTAAAGCTGGAACTAGTAAAACGTTTCTGGACTGTTTATAAAAATAAACACGAAGTAGGCCTACATAACTAAAAATTTCAGAGAGAGAGAGAGAGATGACATTTTTAAATCTTATAGGGTCTTTGGGGTCTTTCTGGACCCCAAATGACGTTTGCTAAAATAAACAATAAAAAAAAACTCTTTGTCCAAATGACATGAAACTTTGTACAGTGGTTAATACTTTCTTGATCTACGAACAAAAATGGAGTGATATCTTGTTTTTATGTTAGTGTAAAAAAAAAAAAAAAAAAAAAAAAAAAAATCACACTCAGGGTCTTTGGGGTCTCCAGAGACCCCAGGCAAAAAAAAATTAGTTTTGTAACAAAATATATACATATTTTTTAAAAACAAAAACAAATGTAATTACTCTGTTTATTAATGTTTTAACTTCATATTTGTAGTTTGGAGGATTTATCATATCTTTTAAATTTATATAAATAAATAAAAAATATTTTGTTGAATAGGTTTTTATACAAAAACAGCTTTTTATGTAAAATTCACTTTATAAAAGACCCACATTTCTAACTTTCATTCATGGGGATAACATGGATAATTTGACATGGTTTACTGTAAGATTTTTGCCCATCTTTTGGAAAATGCAGTTTTAAAAGTTAAAAAAAGATCACTTTTACCAGTAGACGACTGCAGAGCTCCTCTATTTGCTATGTGCTATTTCACTAACTGAAATACATCTTTTCACAAGTATTTTTCTTTTTTTTTTTTGTACTGAAAAAAAAAAAAAAAAAGTTTTTCAATAATGTTGATTTTGGAGTGGGGTCTCATCATAATGTAACAATTTTGAAAAACTGATTTTATTCAGTACAAAAAATACTTTGACAAAAAGTAACTTTTACTGTCATAATTGTGATTTCATAATATTTAGATATGAATTCAACTGAAAAATACGTCTTTCAGTTAGTGAAATAGCACATAGCAAATAGTGGAGCTCTGCAGCCGTCTACTGTTTTTGTATAAAAACCTATTTAAAAAAAATATTTGGAAATGTATTTATATAAATTTAAAAAACATGATAAATCCTCCAAAAACTGCACAGATGTGGAGTAAAAACATTAATAAACAGAGTAAAAAAAACGAAGACCGCACAAGGCTTAAAAATACCATTTAGGAATTTGCAATTTGCAACCGATGAAAAAACAATGTTGTTTTATTATACTCGATAATAATTTGTATTATACTGTGCCACCTCTTTATTTATTGTTTACATAATTTAATCAGTGAAATGTTTTTCGTTGTATACTATGAATAAAAATGACTCTTACCACACATATTAATGAAAAAGAACTGTCTGTCTCTCTCTCTACCCGTGACTTTGCTGATTGCATGGAAGTCTCGCGTTTTCTCGCGTTATGTTCTCTCCACCCCCACCACCAGCCCCTCCCCTCCACTCTTTCCGTCTGTATCTCCCTTCTTTCTCTCTCTGGAACACATGAGATTCTCCTCCCGAAACCTGAACCGCAGCAGCAGAGGCATCGACCCCCCTCCCCACACGCACACACAACATGGCTACAATCGTAACCTCGACCAGGTTTACGGACGAGTATCAGCTTTACGAAGAGCTGGGAAAGTAAGTGCGCGCAACATTGTAGCAGTGTGACGTCATCGGCGCAAGTTACTCTTGTTTGTTTCGTTCCATTCTTTTATTTGGATGTTGACAGCAGGGAAAATGACTTGCTAAGAGACTCGTAAACCTCTCCGAAAGCCACGCACAGGGGGCTTGATCGGATCAAGACAGTAGGCTACTACAGTACAGCACTCGGTTCTGGACTTGATCCGATCAAGCCCCCTGTGCGGATCTAAGCTTTAGACGTTTTAAATGTCAGATTTAAAAGGGCTGTAGTGGTTTTGAGTAATGTATCTGTAAGCATAGAATGTTGAATATAGTATGCACTGTGTTTTGTGTTCACGCCTTGTTTTATTTTAAGGGCTTGCTGATGGGCAGGAAGGTTTCCTCGGTTACTTTGGGTATTTGGCTGCCACTTTTTACTGGTATTAACATTGTGGATTGTTTTATGCTCGTAACCAGAGATTTCAGTATTTTCTACTGCAGCTACTTAACATTATTGCAGCGTAGTGCACTATGTAGTGCACTAAAGAATATGTAGCTGTGTACTTGATGTTACAATAAAATATTGAATGTGTCGCACACACAGTTAATCACACTTTAATATCTTAGGAGGGGAGCGATAAAGAGGGATTATAAAATCAATAAATGAGCAGTGACGCCTTTCTGAGAATTCAATCTCACTTTTGGGAAGTGCATTACAGCCTTCTAACATGCAGATGCGAAATGCTCTGCACGCCGCCCATTTTTCTAGAGGCAAATGTCAAAAATTGTTGTAGGCTAGATAGTATTATGTTAAGTCCAATTCTGTGCAGCTAATTTGCTGTTTTACACTTCTTTTTTTGTCATACTTAAATGTTTTAACGATGTCCAAATGACTCGTGTCGGATCTTTTCAGTGAATCGGTCGAACCAGTTCACAGAATTGATTCGTTCATTAACCTGAGTATCAGACTGAATCAGTCCGAGTGGTACTCGAGTCAATGATTTTTAATATTTCATGAAAATGTAAATTATGTTTAGATTGTAAGTATGAACACACTTAATAAACAGTAATACATTTTAGAGCATATAACATGGAACCAGTTCTTTAAAACAAACTATCAGACTTCTCATCAATAAATTATAATGGAACCGCTGTTACGTCATTGTTGACTGACAGCTCTTCCTTGTTTGCAAGAGTCAGGTGCATCTTTTACGTTCGAGGGAAATCAAACGCAGTGTGTTCTTCATTTGCAGGGGTGCCTTCTCCGTGGTGCGGAGATGTGTGAAAAAATCCACTGGCCAGGAATATGCTGCTAAAATAATTAACACAAAGAAGCTGTCAGCAAGAGGTAAGCATTCGATTCAGCACTCTTCCAGTGTGTACGGTAGAATGGGATAAAGGTGCTTTGTGTGTTATTTCGCTCTGCGTTCACTGAAGCGAAGAGAAAAGACATCGTGGAGTTTTGTGGCTTTTATTCCATGTCTGTTTATTTGTGGTTGCGTACTGGTAAAAGTTGACATACAGCAATTAACTTATAGCACATACACTCATTTAGGTCATCTGGGAAAACAGACCAAAAATATTGATGACTCATCTTGCATTCACAGGCGTATCCATTTTTTTGTCCAATGAAAACTCTTTAGAATGAGAACATCTCCTCCCCCTAATTTCACCTACTTCTGACTAGCGCTAGACAAGTATAGTGATAAGGCCGATTAATCATTTGTTATTTGGCCATTTTTAGATTATTACATCGATTGGTAAGTAGTTATTTCACCAGGGCACAGGATACAAATGTTTTTAGTGAATTTTGAGTAAGTATTGAGTAAAATAAATGTTTTATTTGCTGTCAATAAATTGGCCATCAGCCACATAGTTTGCTGGATATCGGTATTGTCTTTTAACAACCTAGTCGACCACTACTTCTGTCTAGCAACATATGTTATATTTTATATTTTCAGTTAATTCATTCATTTAGTTTGTTTTTAGTAATTTTGTTATTTTTATTAATTCTTTAAAACATTTAACATTTTTTTTTTTTATTTCAGGTTAGTTATTTTAATATTTAAGCTTGTTTTTTAATTTTCAATTAAGTTTTAAGTTTAGGATTTTCATGTAATATTTATATTTTATTGTATTTCAGCTTTATTACAAATGCTGAAAATGGTTTTAGTTAACAGTAACTATACTGTAGCTATTGTCAGATCATAACTTATGGCTGTGACGTGGACTAAGGCCGTTGGCTATTCAAAAAAATGACAAGCCCATTGGTATGTATGTCTCGTCCTAACTTCCTGTTTCAATAGGAAGTAGTCGAAGTAGAGAAGAAAACTGAACTCCCCCTGATGGCCGCTCTGCACAGACCTGTTTAGCTCAATAGATGTGTGTTGAAACCTGGCCTGCTGGGATGGTCGCAGTCCTTCAGATAGAGTCTGGTGTGTTCATGTTTCTGCAGAGGAGAAGCATGCAGAAGTGTTTTCCTCTGCCTCTGTCCGGCCCTGTTTTTCTCAGAACTTGAAGAGACGCATGAGAATACGTGCTGTGCCCTGCAGCACAAATCTGGCAAATAGTCCCACCTGCAGTTTTGCAATAATTTTGTGAACCGTTTTGTGCAAGCATGTGTTTATCAGTACCATGTGGTGTCGCAGAACTTGCATGCTTTGTTGTGCAGCTCCTGAAGACGAAAGCTGCTTTTGATTAGAGAGAAAAGAGATGGCGCTTAAAAGGAAAAAAGGGATCTTTTTTTAGTCAGTTCAGTTGAAGAATGAAGAATGGATTTTTCCAGGAACAGACAGATTTAAGGTGTGTTTCAAAGCTAGCTGTGGTTACTATAGAATAGATATTGACGTGTGTTTGTTTCTCTCATTTGAATGTTCAGTTACTGCCCTGATAAACGGGAAAACGTGCGGTATTATGGGAATGTCAGAAAGGCCTGTGAGTCAAATTAGCTGATAGTAAACTTTTTTTAAAAATTTTTTATTGTCGAGTGAAATGATGACTGTGTTAGAGCCATTGATGATCAGTTCAGTGATTTTGCATTTTTTAATAAAATAAGCATTTTTCTGCTTTAGCTTGTTGAGTTTTGGTCTGCGGCATTAAATCTAATTGTACCTGCCTCAGCAGGTTGGAGAAGCTTGTTTGTCATAACGGCGGAAGGTTAGTAAGTAAAGTGTCTTGTGCAGTACGTCTTTCTGCCTTCCTCGATTTGCTGATTTGCAGTTTTCCATGGAGCTAATGTGAATTTAAGTGGAGAGCATGGACAATGAGGGTCTTGTTTATGGCACAGCCATTTTCTTTGTTGAGTGCTTGTCTCCAGCAGCCCAGGCAATTAAGTCTGGACTGTGCTTCAGCCGTCCGGTTAGCAGAGGAAAAAGAACATGACAGAATCCCTTTAACTGCTAATATGGAGATTCTGGAAGATGCCCAGGAAAAGGTGTGGTTCTTGTCATTGTTGTATAACTGTATATTCAATTCGTCTATGTCTCATTTGAGATGGATGATTGGTTTAATGTTCCCTCAACTTTTGCTGATGTGTGTGCTTTTAATTCTAGTTCAATTCGTATAGATTTTATTCACAAGGGATGGGAATCTAATGATTCAATTTAATGCATTGATTCAGATTACACTTAATGAAGTTTGTTCCTTAGCGATTCCATTAATGATTCCTTGTACTTTGGAGGAAGTGCCAAGTAATTGATCCTAAACATATTATAGCATTTACTACATTTTGTTATATATTTATGGACAAAAATACAAAGTATACAGTACTGTTTGTGACACTGAAGACTGGAACAAATGGTTGCTGAAAATTCAGCTTTGCCATCACAGGAATAAATTATATTTTAAAATATATTCAAATAGAAATCAGTTATTTTAAATTGTAATAATAATTTACAATATTAGTGTTTTTACTGTATTTTGGATCAGACGAATGCAGCTTTATGGCCGGTTCGCACAGAATGCGTTTTTGCTTTGAAAAACACAAGACGCGGGCAGTGGAATGGGACAAAAATGCAAGCTTTTTTGTGTGTTTTTTTTTTTTTTTAAAGTTGAACTGATTTGAACTTGAGCGGCATGTTTTTAGAACACCCTGTCATGTGCGAGACGCTGCAAAAGACTCAAGACTTGAGCGCATTGGTCAAACATGTCCGTCTAGTGCGTGTTTACATAGAAAAATAATGGAAAAGTAGGGCAGTGGAATGGAAAAATGTGTTCTGTGTGAACGACCCTTTAGTGAGCATAAGATGCTTCTTTCACAAGCATTAAAGGGTTAGTTCAACCAAAAATGAAATTTCTGTCATTAATTACTCACCCTCATGTCATCCCAAACCTGTAAGACCTTCATTCATCTTCAGAACACAAATTAAGATATTTTTGATGAAATCTGAGGGTTTCTGAACTACACATATGCAGCAACATCGTTGCACCTTTTGAGGTCCAGAAAGGTAGTAAAGACGTAGTTAAAATAGTCCACGTGACTACAGTTGAACTCATTGCATCTCAAAAGGTGCAATGATGTTGCTGCCCATGTGTGGTTCAGAAGCTCTCGGATTTCATCAAAAATATCTTAATTTGTGTTCTGAAGATGACTGAAGGTCTTATCGGTTGAGGGTGAATATTTAATGACAGAAATTTCATTTTGGTTGAACTAACACTTTAACTGACCCCAGGACAGGAGCGTAGATTATTTATTGAGAATCAGTGAAAATATACTTCATTCAACAGAATCAAATTTACCAGAAATCCAGAAAGGAAAAAGTATATCATTTACAAAATTACAATCCTACTAAATTTGGAATTTTCATTTTGAAGTTTTAACGGGCTTTGAAAAAAGAACCAGCTCATGAGAGTCAGTCAAGAATCAGAAAACTCTACTTGAATGTTTGTTGTTGCATTCAACAGCTTGGACGATACGATAGAGAGATTGCAAAGAAGTGTTATTTATTTACCGGCACCCAGTCTGTCCCTCTCGTCACATTTAACCTCGCAACTACAGCTAAAGCGTCATTTAGTTTGCTGTGCCACTGAAGGAAATAAAGAGCTTTTAGTTTTTTACTCTTGCATTCACATTGATAGAATACAGAGATTAAAAAAACACGAACAGAACCAAACATCATGAAAATCATTTGATTTTAGTATTTTTTCCAACCTGCTTATTTTGGTACTCTCCAGAAAGATAGATTAAAGTTGTGTTGCTGTAATGCTTCACTCATTGGCCGTTTTGACCAAGAGCTTGTTGCAGTAGCTAGGCAACCGCTTTGGTAGGGGTGTTTTTGATTGGTTGCCACAAACGAGAAGCTCAAGACTTGTGTTAATGGTCTGAGTTGAGGATGAGAACAAATGAGAAGGGACAAAAATCTCCCATAATCCCTTACTGCCTGGTGCCCTGACGTGCACCACACGTCTGCAGAGAAGCAACACGTCAGCGTGACAGAGGCTTAGAGTAGACGAGTCACACTCCGCACACCTACCGCCCAGATATGTGAAAAAAACCTGACAGTTTTTCAAAAACTACGGTTATTTTAGTTCATTCGTTTTATAGTGACCTTGGCAAACAGAGACCCCGTGCCATATGCAGGAATCCCTATCTTATGTGCCTAGATAAATATTTGTGTGATTAGCGGTCTGGCCAGGTCATATGACGACCTTATTAGCGGGTGGGGGAGGGGTTTTCTGAGCCAAGGAAATGTATGCTGTAATGACAGCAGCTGTGTGCGTAATGCTTGCAGCTTGGCTTATTCGGAAACACGAAGGTTGAATTGCTATAGAAATGGCAGCAGAGGTCTGGTAGGCACGTGTCCCCCACTGGGGCGCAAACACTTCCCAAAGGGTCTTCACTGACTCATGTTCTATAAAGAGGTAGTGCACAAATTAATATGGCCAAATTACATGTTCATTTGAGAATTGGTCAAAAGTGTAGGATATTTAATAATAATTATTAATAATTATTATTATTGATGAATCAAAAATAAGTGTCACTTGGAAAAAAATAGAGACAAAATGAAAATGTTATATATTAAGTTAAAATATGCACTAGTTTTTTTCAGTGTCACATGATCCTTCAGAAATCATTCTAATATGCTGATTTGCTGCTCAAGAAACATTTCATATTATCGTCAGTATATAAATATTTAAAACTTAATAGTTTTGTGGAATCCCTGATAATTTTTTCTTTGAATATAAAGTTCAAAAGAACAGCAATTTATTTAAAACTGAAATCTCTTTTAAAATTATAAATGTCTTTACTGTCGCTTTATCACTTCATTGCATTTTTGCTGAGTATTATTTCTATAAAAAAATGTTGCACTGGCACCAAACTTGTGAATAGCAGTGTATACATTATTTATATGAATTATGGAAAATAAAATTAATTTAACAGATTCAAAATGATCAAAAGTGAGGCAAAGTTCAATTAATTTCCCCTAGTATTTATAAAATTATACAAGGATGAGAATAATTCAAAGTGCTTTAGGGATTTTCAATTTGTAGTTTGATGCACTGTGTGCTCTCTGTTGCTGAATTTCATAAGAAGTTATGAAATTATTGGTCAATCCAAGAAAATTAGTCTGTTTTTTCCCTCTGGCTTTGGCATCTATGTATCTGTCCTCTTCTCTCTTACCTTGCAAGGGGGATTGCTTTTGTATTGAGGTTAATCCACTTATTTAATTGTATTTCACAGGCTCAGACCAGAGGGGGATGCCATAACCATCTCTTACATTGCGCATGTTTTTTGTCCATGTGGTCATAATTTCTCTGTCTTTGCAGACAAGTTGTTTAAACGTAACCTTAAACGGTTATGAAAGCGGCACAGAAGCTCCTCGGATCCAGTGGATTCAGTTTAAGCTGCTATTGAGAGGACTTAACCTCCCTAAGGCCGACTTGAGCCCAATGACTAGTTGCTTGTTTTGCTTGACGAAAACCGACATAGAGTCTGAATTACTTCAGAATTTTTTTTGTGATACTCAGGATGATAATGCCACAGTTCAGTTGGCAGTTGTCCAAAGGGCAGAACGACTCCTCTCCTAGTGTTTGCACACACAAACATACACCTACAATGCATACATGTTGTGTGTACACATGCATTATTGCTCTGAAATGGCTTAAAAGGGTGTGACCCCTGCAGTAAAATGATCAAATAGTCCTGTCTGGAGACTTGTCCTCTACTATGTGAACTGTTTTGCCTGCCCTCCAACATCATACTCTCGCTCTGACTGATCTGACCAGAAGCGTTATAACGCATTTTCATGTCGTGGGCCATTAAGATCACTGTCACTTATCCTGCATGCGTCTTCCCGACTGCTCTCTCCCTAGCGCTTCATCATTTGGCGTAGTCATTTCCAGCTGGCTTGTTCACATTTTTGCCATGCCGCTAGTTCCCCTGGAAGAGAATGTTGCGTAAAACACAAATGAGGCCTGTGAAGTGTAGCACATGTACATTGCAGATAAAGCCTCTTTGTGTTCAGTAATTTGGTTCAGTGAAGTGCTATTGATATATATCGTCTAATCTCAAGATTTTTAAGATTTTGTCTTTTTAAAATCTATTGATGGCCTTCTTAATGGATAACAAACCATTAAAACCCAATTTTGTGCATTCATTATCATTTTATTGTGTATAGGATTGGGATCCAAGAACCATTTCTTATTCATAAGAGGTCAATTAAAAAAAAAAAAAAAAAAAATACTGGAATCGAATGATTTTTGTGAGCCAGACTTTTCAGTGAACATACAGTACAACAATTCGAAACATTCTAAAGATTCAGTTCTTTTTTTACATCTTCAGCTGATTGTGAAACTCAGTGTAAATAGTCGTTAGTTGATTATATGACACATAGTTAAAAATAAACATTTTTTTTTTTTTTTTTTTGAAGTAGTTTTAAAAAAATAGATTTTTGAATGAAATACGCTACCGTTCAAATGTTTGGAGTCCGTACGATTTTGTGGGCTCTTCCATTGCCGTAATAAATAAGGGCTTATGTTTTCACTTAACAAAATGAGCATGACTTGAAACATTTGACCGTTTTTTCCATTTTGGTTCTGTATTTTGTCGTGTTTTTACCTATCAGTTACTACATTTTTTTATTTGTTTTTAGTATCGTTGGTTAAGCCCAAAGTATACTTTGGCCATCTGCGTTCCACGACAGTCCGTACACTGTCCGCATGACGTAATTTTTGTCATAATGTGGGTTCGCACACGTCTGAGCAGCGGCACATGTGCGAATGATTCAAGCGCTTGAAAACAAAAGTCCACCGAATGCATTGGTTTGCATTTATGTAGTGTCTACAAAATCTGTACATCATTTTTCAAGAATTGTTTAAATATATTTATTGAATAGATCATATATGGCCGTGGAATTGCATTTCATTTTTCCAGATATTTAATCCCTAAGAGTACTAAAAGAATCATTAGTGGAACCAGAATTGGAACCAGATTTACATTATTTACAATTCCCATCCCTAATTGTGTACACCAACATTAGATCAGCCATTTGCCTCCATGTTCTATAGATATCAGCCATTGAAAAACCCAAACTGGTCTTCCACTAGTGCAAACACACAGAGAGTATTCAACAATTGGTTGTTATCAGGCAGTGTATTACATGATATGAATAAATCGGAACACACGGTGCGTCTTTGAATTAAATTTTTCTAGTGTGTCGAGCATGTATAGGACAGCCCAAATCTTAATCCCCTTTCCTCCGGGATCATTGGCCTCTTTGTTCTGCCTCATTTTAAACTCCATTGTGCGATAGAAGAGGTGCTATAAGGACTGATAGAAAGACGTCCTCACTACAGGGAACGGAGTGGCATTGTTCAACTCTTCTCTTCCATCCATCTCTCTCTGTGATGGGAGTTGTGAGTGTTCCAGCCACACTCATTTTGCACTCTTTGTTCTGAGCTGCTGCGTACTGTGCCTTTAGTAGAACTTCCATCGATTGCTCTCCCTCCCGTTCCTTCCTGCTCTCTTTCCCATTTTGTTTCGCTCTGCGTCCCTTCTGTTCCTCATTTCTTCGGCACTGATAGCCTTATTAAAATCAGGTTATTGCGCAATCACTTTGCTGTTTTCATGAAAAAAAGTTTTGCTCAATTTTCACACACTATATGAAAAATAGGGGCAGTAAAATTAATTGGATGTAAGTCTTTAGGAGGTAGAACTAGAAAAATGTGAATACTCACCTTTTAAGTGCTTGCATGTGGGAATAGTTCTTTCTGGTACCTAGTGTGAGAAATTAACTTCTATTATGAGGCAATTTTTACTTCCTGGAATTGATTTTAAGGTCTTTTTAATAAAAATAATAATAATAAAAAAACATTAAAATGCACAATCCATTTATTTCAGTGGTTCTCAACCTTTTTTTTTCCAAGACAGTATTCAAAGGCACTCCCATCTAACATATTTACCACTAGTGTTGGGTGTAATTAATTGCTAAGTAATCTAATTACTGTGATTCAATTACTTTTCCCTTGAAAAAGTAAAGTAAGGGATTACTCCTAAATTTTCTATAGTTTAATTACAGATACTTCTGATGTAATTGCATCAAATACTGTGTAGACTATACAACAATTCTTTATAAAATAGTGGATTTAACATAAAAAATTAATGTTAAAATGTGTTTTTAATGTAACCCTCTCTTTACACACAAGAATAATTTATGCAATTGAATATTGTTTATTTGATAGAATTAATAGTGTAGTTTTGTGTCTATCCTTGTTCAACTGGTTTATATGGGATTTATAAAGTAATTAGTAATAATCCAATACTTAGTACAGTAATCTAATTACACTGTTGAAGATGTAATTTAGTAGCTATTAATTTTTTTTTAGAGTAACTGTGTACCACCAGCGTTGTAATGAAATAAAAAACTCAAAAATCTAATGTCAGTTTAATGTTGTAAATCTTTAAATTTAATTCATATTGATAAAATATCTAAATATTAATTATTTTAATCTAGAATAGAATAATTTTAACTAAATTCTCAATCTGAATGAATATGCATGTTTGTTATTGTTGAATGCATTTATTTATATTTTAGTAATAAGCAAGATAATGCACAAGATTTCCTAACTAAATCCGAGTTTTGATATCCTGTGCATTATGTCAATATATGGTACTATATTTCAATATAAACAGATTGCCAATTTTAATATAAACGGATTGCCAATTTAGCATTAACTTTTATTTAATGAACTATATATTAAGCATGTTAAAATTAAAGTATGTAATTGCGAAAGTATGTAATTCTTGTAAATGTAAGCACTTTCAACTTTGCTGTGTTTGTTTGAAGCCCTGTTTCTTTTGTAGTGGAAAGGCCGCCTACTCTCCGCCTACTGACGTAATGCGTAAACATTACGGGAAGCATGCGCTAGCCAGACGGGATTTAAACGTTGGCAGCTGAAGACCGAAGTTTGGTTTGAAGATGAAAAATGTACCAAGCACAATGTTCTCTCACCATTCCTGATTTCTTCAGTGTTCGCCATGTTATTGCGGCTATCAGAGCAGAAACAAAAGCTAATGCTCTCCATATGTTTTTCTGTTATCTCCGGGACAGAATCAGGACAGAAGTGGTTGAAAGTGAATAAAATTAAAATACCAGTTGTAAATGGGTACGTGTCTCCCTCGTCCACTTGTGATATGATCAACCAAAACGCATCTTAATAACAGGTGTAAACCGGGCCTGAGAATCCCGACTCATCTGACACAGAAATATTTGCTCAACAAATGATGTGAGATTTGGGCAGAACCATCTGTTTGACCCACCAATGGAAGTTTGACTGACCAATGGGGTGTTTTTGGCCTTTGCCGTATAAATATCTGGGACATTTTTGTAATTTTTGATTGCGTATATATTCGCCTCGGGCGCTGGTTAATTTCTGACCCTCATCTAGTACCTACTGCATAAATCCTTCTAGGGAGAGAGACAGGAAAGAGAGAATAAGGCGGAAAGAGCAAGAGAGCGATTGCAGGCAGAAACCTTTGCCAAGTTCTTCTAAAAGTGAATAGAACCTGCAAGAGTGACTCAGGAAACTTAAAGTGAGTCAGTTTATCTTTTGAAATGTTGACTACCATGCAAATGGCCCTTTCTAATCAGGTGAAGACGTGGGCTGTAATAAAATGTTAATGGATGGTGTAGCTGCCAAGCTGATTGCATACGATTGTCGCTAAGTGTGATATGATTCCGCTCTAATGAGAAGTGTTCATTCCACAATTAATGGATGACGTGCTCTGACCCACAACCATGAGGAACCAAAACTGAGAAGGTTACTTCCTGTCCAGATAGTGGTCGGAATAGTTAAATTACTTGAAGATGATCACACAGACACTATCATATCATGTGTTCTATTCCATTTCTTACAGATATGGAAAGGTGATAATAAATGTATTTAGAGGTGAGGCTGGGAAAAGAGTGGGTTGTATGACAAAATATTACATCACTGTATGAGTAATTTATATTGCGATGCTGGTATTTATCACAGTATATTTGTTTTTCCTGAAAGTTCAACCTCTTTAAAATGATTTGTTTTTGGAACCAAAATGTAAGATTATTCATAACCATTGAATGATATGTTTGTACGTGTTGTGAAATAGCCGTTGCATGTGCAGTTAGGACATATCAGTTGAATTCCATACTGATGCAGCCATAAAATCTCGCCATTTTATAAGCAGTATATCGTTTTGTAATTTGCTGACAGTTACGTTTAGGACCTTGGCTGCATTTCACGTTATCCAGATAAAACTGTAGCTAGTGAGTTGGCGCTCTGGGTGGCATTGAGTCATTGATCTTCTCTTCCAGCGCGGTTGAGTTAAGCCAGGGTCCTCGGAGATCCGCACAGGCCCTGGCATGCTGCATTGGAGAGCTCTGCCTACCCACACACTCAGACGCAATGGAAATGCTAAATTAGTCAGCTTGCTAGTTCAGCAGAGAGTGAGGGACCCATAGAGAATGACTTGTGACACACTTTAGCTGCTTGAAACCAACTTGGAATAACAGAAATGACAGCGATGCTGAGGGAATATTCAAATCCATCTTGTAATGTTGAATCTGGAGTGTGATCGTGCCTCTAGCCTTTTGGGATTGTGAAGTAAAGACCGTTGTTGCACTGCCCCATACTAATGTTAGCTTTATTTCTTTCTCTCTCAAGTGTTTGTCATGTAATCCTCACATACTCCTCTGACACTCCAACCTCCTGTGGATAAATATTTGCCTACTGGTGTATTTACTTGTAATGGGCCCTTACTTTTTACTGTGTGTGTACTGAAGTGTGTCATGTGAGCTGACTTACTGCTCATCTGGCACAGGTGCCTCTCGCTGCTTTTATCTCTATCATGCCTTTCTCTCTCGTTCTCTGTCTCTCTTTGTTTTGCAAATTTTTAAAACTGTAGGTCTGGGTGATGTATTTCGTGTGATGGTAGAAAATGTAATTTTTGGTTTGCATCCATAAAGTTCCTAAAATGTATAAAAAAATAATATATATATAGTACACACTGCTGTTGGAAAGTTTGGGGTAAGATTTATTTTTTTAATGTTTTTGTGAACATTGTACTTACCAAGGTTGCATTTATTTGCTTGTTTAAATATACTTTGAAGGCAAAGCTACATTTTTAGCTTTATTATTCCAAATGATCCTTCAGAAATCATTCTAATATGCTGATTTGCTGCTCAAGAAACATGTATCATCTCATTATTAGCAATATCTGATACTTTTATAATGATATAAAATGACTCATATGTGATATAAGATTTTGGTCATACCACCACACCTTGATTTTTTTTTTTTTTTTTTTTTTTTTCCTGTTGATTAGTATAATTTGTGCCTTTACAGTTTGTTACCATTACATCTATTTCAGTGAATTTATTTAGATCTAATTGAAACACTCTATTAATGTTTTTACACATATGTATGTTTTTTTTTTCTTTACTATCATCTTCATTTCTCTTTTTTTATGTGTTTGTTGTGTTGTTGATCTGCTCTAGTATTCAGCTTAAGACATTTTTGGTAGCCTAACACACACACACACTCTTGTGAAGCATGCAATGTCATGGAGTGCTCCTCTTTCTCAGGATGAACTGCTGACCTAAAACACACACATTTCCCTCGCTCTCTTTTTTGTATCCTGTGAAGTTGTCCTCTATCTGTCCCTTAATCACTCTATCTGAGTCGTTCACAGTTCACACAGAACAAAGCTCAAGATCTGTCCTGCCTCTAGAGACAGAGAACTGTCTGAGCTCCCAGAACACAGAGACCCATTTCTAGCCTGGACTGTGCGCCATTCAGCATCGAAATAAGAAGTTTATTTTTAAATCTAGTTCAGTTCCTGAATTTCAGTGAAGTTTGAGTCAAACTGTTTGCAGAATTGCGATTCTAATTTGAATTTAGTAGAATTAAAATACATGAATTTCTTTGTATTTCACTTAACAGCAGTACGTGTCAGTTAACTAGAAAAGGACAGTTCTCAAGATAGACCTGCCTGAAAGTTTAAAATCATGTCTGAAATTCTAAAATGATGAAGTCTGAAAGTGTTATCGGCCCTACAGACAGATATTATGTTATTAAAGTATTTGTTTTTATATACACTCTAAAAAATGCTGGGTTGGGTTGGGTTGGGTTGAAAATGGACAAACCCAGCGACTGGGTTGTTTTAACCCAACTGTTGGGTTAAATGTTTGCCCAACCTGCTGAGTAGTTTTATTTAACCCAACTATTGTTTGAAAATGACTATATGGCTGACTTAAAATGAATCTAAAATGAAATTAAAATGTTCATTTATTAAACATATTAATAAATGTTAATTTTCAAGATATGATATTTGGGTTCATTTTAAGTAAACAATACTGTAATTTTTAACCCTAATAGTTGAGTTAAGTAAAACTACCCAGCAGGTTGGGCAAACATTTAAACCAACTGCTGGGTTAAAACAACCCAATCGCTGGGTTTGTCCATTTTCAACCCAACTTGGGTTGTTTTTAACCCAGCATTTTTTAGAGTGTATATTTGTTTTTATTAACACTACAGTTCAGTAAAAGTTTGGGGTCAATACAATTTTTCCAGTCTTCAGTGTCACATGATCCTTCAGAAATGATTCTAATATGCTGATTTGGTGCTCAAGAAACATTTCTTATTATTATCGATGTTAAAACAGTTGTGCTGCTTAATTTTATATTAACTTAATGCTTAATTTTTTGTGATTGTGTCAGGATTCTTTGATGAATAGAAAGTTCAAAAGAACAACATTTATGTGAAATAGAAATCATTTGTAACATTATAAATGTTTTTACTGTAAGCTTTGAATTTATTGCATCCTTGCTGAATACAATAATTTAAACAAATTACTGACCCCAGTCTTTTGAAATGTACTGTATATACTTTCCCAGAATGCCATTAACTATATTTAAATCCTGAATTTTGCTGAATTCAGCTCCCCATGAAAATCATCTCACAACTGAGTCGGAAAGAATACTGCATTCTCTACTCCGATTACCTTGTATTACTGCAAAGCTTAAGGACATTGGATACTTAGTGAGTCTTGAGCTGATTGATAAGCTGAAATCTGTATTGATGTCTTTCACCAGAGCGGTTTTAATGGCTTCATTTGTGTAGTGTGGTGCTGGGGGTTAGAGAAAAGCCCTGCTCCAAACTCCTTCCTGCTGTAGTGTGAAAGTCTTCCTGTACTTTTTTTCTGCTATGAAAGGAGGAAGGGCTGCTGTTTCTCACCACTGAAAGTGGAGTATGTTGTGTCTTTCGGATAGATCCAGTGAGACCTAACAGTCTAAAATAATATCAACACTTGTCTTTTTGCTTTTTTGAAAGGTATATTTGACTGTTGCTGCCTTGCTGGTCTTTTTTTATAGACATCATGATGACACTGCATTCACAGTGCGTTAAACTTCTGCAATTCAATGAGAAATAATGTAGGACTATTGGATGTTTATTTGGAATATGAGTGGCTTGTTTGGATGTATTTTTTTTATTTTCCCAGCCAGTGTGAGCTTGGTCGCATTAGCAGAATAGGCCATTTTAGGAAAAAAATAAGAATTTTTTTTAACCTATACAAGTACAAAAAAGTGCACTAATGAATTAGGAATGGATTCCAAGGATGCAGTACAAGTCATTTTTTTTTTTATAAAAGCTTCTGTCAAATGCATAAATGTGAATGTAATATAAATGAATCATGCACAATAAGGCCTGGAACATTTATTAAAATAAATGGGTTCAGTTTAATTGAACCTATGTTGGACAGGTAATCCATCAATAAAAAGACATTATGTCCTGTCTTTTATCGAAATGGTTAGTTAAAACTAGTGCTTGTAGAACCAAGGCAATGTAAGACCTTGTTTAGCCCACACCGTCTCTGAGGGGTTTTGGAGAAGAAAACCTGCCGTTGGCTGATTTAATGAGATGTATCTGTGGACATCTCTGCTTCTGCCTTGAGAGGAGTGAGAAAGGAGAGGAGCAGAGTGCATTGTTTCTTGTTGAGTGTCATTTATGGCATTCATCTCAAGCGTTCATTTGAATTCCTTTTACAACATTATCTCGCTAATCTCTACCTGAATCTGGAGCTGAAGTATCTGTGAAAGTGTTTGTTTGCTTAATTAGATGGGGGTTTTATAAAATTTTTATCATATTTTATTTTATTTTTTTCCCACACGAAACAACTGACATTCTCAACAGCACTAAGAAACACAAGAAGCATTGTGCCATGAACGATCCAGTTGGAAGGCTTTTCAGTCTACAAATCACCATCATTTACCATGGATTTACTGTAGTAACACTAACTGGTCTGCCCACATTGTACAGCGGCCCACTGGGAAAACTCCCTGTGCTCCAGATGGCCAGTCCACCCCTGAATTGCAATATGGTATTATTGTGGCCGAAATGTGGTATATTCATATTGAATTTTAATATATTATTAATGTTGACATGTATTAAAGTAATGGAATATAATTATGGTTTTTTTTGTTATTAAAGGTGCCCTAGATTCAAAAATTGGATTTACCTCGGCATAGTTAAATAACAAGAGTTCAGTACATGGAAATGACATACAGTGAGTCTCAAACTCCATTGTTTCCTTCTTTATATATAAATCTCATTTGTTTAAAAGACCTCTGAAGAACAGGCGAATCTCAACATAACACCGACTGTTACGTAACGCCCCCAATATTTGCATATGCCAGCCCATGATCGAGGCATTAGACAAGGGCAGAACGTCTGGATCTGTGCAGAGCTGAATCATCAGACTAGGTAAGCAAGCAAGAACAATAGCAAAAAATGGCAGATGGAGCAATAATAACTGACATGATTCATGATAACATGATATTTTTAGTGATATTTGTGAATTGTCTTTCTAAAGGTTTCGTTAGCATGTTGCTAATGTACTGTTAAATGTGGTTAAAGTTACCATAGTTTCTTACTGTATTCACGGAGACAAGAGCCTTCGCTATTTTCATTTTTAAACACTTGCAGTCTGTATAATTCATAAACACAACTTCATTCTTTATAAATCTTTCCAAAAGTGTAGCATTAGCCGTTAGCCATGGAGCACTATCAAACTCATTGCAGAATCATCAAAATAAACACTGTACTTACGCGATTAGACATGCTGCATGACGAACACTTTGTAAAGATCCATTTTGAGGGTTCTATTAGCTGTTTGAATTTTTTTATGTTGTTCAAGGCAAGCGTGAGCTCTTGGGGTGTGGAGCACGAGATTTAAAGGGCCACACACCCTGAATCGGCTCATTTCTAATTATGCCCCAAAATAGGCAGTTAAAAAAATGAATAAAAAAAAATCTATGGGGTATTTTGAGCTGAAACTTCACAGACACCTTCAGGGGACACTTTAGACTTATATTACATCTTTTAAAAAAAAGTTCTAGGGCACCCTTAAGCTATAGCATTTGTGCATTTGTATTGGTACCAAAAAATGTATTAGGTTTGTTTTTCATAACAAATACCATAGAAACCATATAGTTTCTTTTTACCATTGTAGCGAGGTACAATATGTGTGGTTTTACCTGTGGTTATCGTGAACTAAATGTATGATGCTATGGATGACCAATGGTTGATTTGAATAAAAGTAGAGTGCTAACTTAAACAACTAAAATATAAATTCATGGCATGCATGAGAATATCAATCGTGAGGTGAAATAACACAATACTTTGATAAAAATATCGTTCCCTGTCATGCCTCACACATACAGTGTTATCAGGACTGGGACAGATTATTATTATTATCGGTGCTGGATTATTCAAAATCAAATTGGCAAAAAGGCATGTGTAAAACAAAGGACTTCATCTTTAACAACAAGATAAGGCGTGCTCTCTTGGTGAGCTTTCACGTTTTTGCTGTCACACCTGATAGGACTCGGTGCGTGTTTGGTTTTGACTGGCCTATTAGCAGCGATCTTATCTTATCTTGTATGTAGTTATTTGTCAGAAGAAAGTGTGTGTGAAGTATGGCAGTCTAACTCTCAGCAGGGGATAGTGTTCATGGACTCTTTGAAATTTGTTTTGAAATGAACATTCTGCCTTGAGATATGAAAAACGGCGAACCGTGGCGCTGATCTCTTTAGGATTTAGTAAAAGAAAATTGACAGCATGCTTATATACAGTGCATATATGCTTCTTTTTTATATAAGAAGCTCTGCCAGTTTTTATATGTATAGCAAAATGCTAAATAGTTAATAGTCTATTAAATGGAAGATCCTCTTTTTCATTTCCTAAATTGCCCCAAAACTTCATGTCAAATGTGAATCTTTCTGTAGTAAACATTGAGTGTTTTGCTCTGGTGTTTACATTATGTAATCCCTCCGATTTAATGAACACTCCTTACTGCATCACATGCGCGTTGCTGTTCTTTGGCGTGGGGCATTTGCCGTGCTTTTGTTGTGCTGCCTCATTAAACACGGAGTGAGCTTTTTCTCTACCGTTCTTCTGCACAGTCATGATTCTTCAAATATGGCTCTGCTGGTTACTGTGAACAGCTGTTCCTGATGGAACATCTAATTTGCTGAAGATCAAAAAGCTTATATACTACAGTCCAATGGACTTATGTTGTTACCCTGTCTGGATTTATTCAAAAAGCAATTTTTCCCCCCATAGGAAAGTCTGCTGCAGGTATGAATGACCGCGTAGGAGGGAAAAACGATGGACTAAACAGTTTGTGTATGTGTGCTTGTCTGTGTTTGTGCTTTAGGTCACTCCCAGAGGGCCTCATCTCTCCAAATATATCTGTACTCATGTCTGAGGGGACGCACACCTTCTCCCTGGGCTATTCTTAGGCCTTCTCTTTCTCTCTCTCTTTCTCAGGTCCTGTGGTTGGTTCATCCCATTGTGGAAATGTCAGACACACACTGCTGGAGCTGCATCATGCTCCATAAATTCTAATGCAGTCTACTGATCAACTTTTTTTTTAATCATATATTTTACACAATATTTGCTCAAATGTGTAAAAATGCAAAACTATCGGTAATGAAATTTTAAAAATGTGACGCTTTGAGTGCTGTTGAGCGGATTCGTAAACACCTCTGATTGGCTGTTGTGTTCACATGCTCATCAGATATGTCTCTGATTGGCTACAATGATCAACGCATGTCAGCATTTGAAAGCACACAGAAGTGTTTGAATTTGAAAGCGTTTTGAAAGTGGGAGTGGGAGCATTTGAAAGCAGGCATCTATCAGCGGAGCGGACTGGTCCACGATGGACGCCTGCTTTCAAACGCTCCCGTGTGTATATGTGACTTGGTGAAGAGCTTAATGATGACTATTTACAATGTTTTTACAGTGTTGATCATTGAAGCCAAACACAGATATATCCAATGAGCCGTGAACACAATGGCCAATCAGAGGTTGTATACAAATCCGCTCAACAGCACTCATAGTGTCACATTTTTAAAATTAGAGTACCGACTAGGTACTGAAGTCAGTACTTTTGACCACTCTACTCCCAAAGGTTCCAAAAGGAGGTTTCACAACAATGCCATAGAAGATCCATTTTGGGTTTCCAGAGGAACCATTCATTGAGTAGTTCTTAACTCTTTCCCTGCCATTGATGGAATTTTCAGGCAATCCATTCTTTCACTGTTATACGATAGTTGGCACCATTACGCATCTTCTGAAAGAGTACAGAATCTCCGGATCCAAAAACAAGTGAAAAAGAAGTAGAAACAAGTGATAGAAGCATTGCTTATGCACATGTAAGATAACGCGATCATAAAACATTAAAAAACATTAACCAAATCTCCTTAACGTTACCAAATGAAATGTCGAACCCACTAAGTGATATAGGACTGTGAAGTTTTGGGGGTGCTGATGGACTCGATTTACTCAATCCACATTCTGTTCATCATTCTTAATCCGATCCAGTCTTTAGTCATGTTTCCACCGCAGGAACTTTCCCCAGGAACTAGGGACTTTGGGATGCTACTCAGTGTGTTTCGACCACAAGCACCAGGGTCTAAATGAAGTTCCGGGTAAAAATGTTCCCCTCAGAAAGTCCCTGCTCACGAGGCACTTTTTTAAAGTTCCGGATCTTTCGTGGGGTTGGACTTGGGCGCTGAATATGCTGACTGGTTGAAAGTTTTGTGAAAATGATCAAAAAAGCTAGTGCTGGCTGGAAACGCTGGCAGGGAAAGAGTTAAAGAACCATTTTTTGTGTCATAGTGTCCACTGTGCGGAACATTTTAATAATCTAAAAAACTTTTCACCACTACAAAGAACGTTTTGTGCAATGATGGAAAGGTACCATGGATGTTAAAGGTTCTTCATGGAACCATAGCATAAAATGACCTTTATTTTATAAACAAAGTACAGTAACTGTATTTAAACCTACTGGTCCAGAGAAGCCTCACCTTGAGAGTTCCTCACAGCCCTGACGGCACCTCTCACTGTTCATCGGGCCTGACACTCCCATTCCTCTTCCTGCTTGTCCCACTTTCTCTCTGTCCAGCATTTCACTCCTTTCTTCTTTCTTTCTCCAGAGGGCAACATGTGAATAATTCAGTCTTGTTACATTACAGAACGGGCCGTCTTTTTCTGAGGAAGGTAGAGTGACTCGCTCTGTCTCTTTTATTACAGCGTGAACAAACAAACGCTGTGGCTCATTCACAGCCGCACTGCTGGAGCCGGCCGTTTAGGTGTAATCAGATGCGTCTCCGCACGCCTCCCTGATGCAGTTAAAATGCAGATGAAATGAGCTGAATTGGATTATGCGCATCTTGAAACATGATACAAGTTATGTTTGGTGATGTGTTCAACAGCTCGGTGCGCCTTTCAGATTGTTGGAGGAAAGATGATGCAGTCGGGTTATAAAGACTATATATCATACACAAATTTGCATGTTTCTCTGCGAAGATATTACAGTTGTTTGCTCAAGTCATGAAAGTGCTTGCAAGGCAGTTTTGTATTATTGTTCCTCAAGCATTCTGATTAACCCTCAGTATTAAACTTCTGCAATTAATATTTATCCCCTTCAAACTTTCTTTTAGATATTTTAAAAAATTAGTTGTGCTGTCTTATTGTGATTTTTATAAATTTGATACTTTTAAATAAATTTAAGATCACCTAAAAATGAAAATTCTTTCATCATTTACCCCCGTCTCAGATTCTGAAGTGGATACTGCTGTCCCATGAGGCTATAGGAGCTGAGGATCTGTCAGATTTTAAAAAAGCTGAAAAATAATGAGAGTATTGTTGGCTGGGCAGTGTACCAAGAAAGCGTTTCCCTGTGGTTAAATTGTAAATTTAGCAATGCTTACACAAGTTTTTGTGGTTGTTGTTGTTAGGTCATAGGTCAAAAACGTATGGGTCAAGCAATGTAACAATGAAGATTGTAGTATGTATGTATTTATACAACATACCATAATACTTAAACAAACAAATACGTTATTAACAGTCAAAAAGTAAGCTCTTCAAATTCAGAACATACTCTGATAGTACGGGAATTAGGATGTAGTTTATGTTGGACACCATGAAATGTTTTATTTTAGCTAAATTTAGTTTTATTTTTCTTAAATTCTGTCTTTCTTTTTTTTTATTCTGGTTTAATGGTTTATTTAAATTTGAATAATACAGGATATCAATTGTATTAATAAAACTAAAGAAATGTAATCTGTTAACATTTTTACACTAATATTGCCCTATAAAATGTTTTTTTTCTTCTTCAGAAATTCTGAATTTTGTGGTTTGATTTATTATAAATTTATCAAAACCGGCGGTAATTAAATTAACGCATAAAACTGAAATTTGGATATTCCTTTCTTCTTTTTTTTCAAAATCTTAAAACATGGAAGGAAGTTTTAAGTTTTAATACAAAAAGTTTATTAACTTTTTTTTTTTAAACAATATCACACAATTTTCCCTCCACGTTTTAAGATTTAAAAATAAGTATATTAAAACCTAAAAGCAAAATTTCAGTTTTATGCGTTCATTTAATTGGCTGATGATAAATTTATAATAAATCATATAAACCACAGAATCCAGAACAACTGATAGTACAGAAAAAAAAAGTTAAATTAAATAAAACCTGTATTTTTATAATTATTATTACTTTGAGAAGTAAATTTAACTGTGCATTGGTAATTTATTTCTGTCATAATTTCTTCAAATTAAACCAAACTTTGATGTTGATGTGTTGTTGTGGAAAACCTTGAGTTTGTCTGTGTGTGTATCTGATGATAGTTTTATGAAATGACATGGTAAAATGCTCATGATTTGAACTCTTATAGCAGCTCTGGAGATGATGTTCATGTTTATGTCCTCATATAGTGAGACGGCAGGAGCTGAAAATACCACAAGTGTACTTCAGTTTGTGTTCTCATTCACACTGAAACACTCAGAGCATAGAGACTTCATATTTCAATAGTCTTTTGTGGTTTAATATTCACAGACACTACTCCATATTCACAGACGATAGTCCACATTTAAGTGTACAGGCCAAATTTTGATTAATACAGCCTAAAACGTAACCTTAAAGTCCCCCTACAGTCAATAATTTTATCCTTTAAAACTCCTCTTTGATTATAAAAATTACATATTTAAACGTTTCTTCCTGTGAAAAAAAAATTCTTCATGTCTTAAAATAGCTTAAATGAAACTCTACACCCTTGTTTCATTGTTTCATTTAGTGTATGCGGATCCATGAATATGCAAATTAGTCCCCGCCTCCACTTAATCACACCAGCTTGGACTACCAGTTCCGTTCAGTCAACTTTAGGAAACACTACACAATGGCAAGTGGAAATATTTTCAGCCATTTTTGAACCAAAAAGTGTTTTAGAAGGAAAAGAGGAAGAGCGAATTGTACATGATTATCTTGTTGATGCATCATCAATCAAGTTGATGTATCAGAATGGTAATGCGTTTTATGTAGGCTATGCTCTCTACAACACTGGACACATAACGGCAACTGTTATGATTTAGCCTTTGGCTTGACTATGTTATCAAATGTGTTGCTAATATTACACAAGCCATGTTCCCATTCACCATCTCAGACTCAGACAGCTGCCTTCTAAAAATCAGCATCATTACAAATACTTTGAACATCACAGAGAGTCAGTGGAGAAAGACATATAGTTCATCATTTGTAATGCATCATATGTACTGTATAATTCACCCGCTATATTGCTGTATGTACCCGATTTTTCCTGGCCCTTCTTAAAGGTGTTCCTGAGGAAAAATGAGTTTCACAAATCTAATTGGCATGCATACTGTAATGAAAAGTTCAAATTAATTTCTTTTATTAGGTCGGGGGCCAGACTGACTCCATTAGCTGTAGCTTCACCAAGCTTGTTGTTGAAGCTTATATTTTCTCTCTCTGTGTCGTTGTGTGTTAGCATGATGTTCTTTGGACCCCTCTCTCCTTGACCCATTTAACGCCCGTGGTCTTTCTGCCTCTGGGCTCTGCGCTCTCTTACGGTTCCCTCTCTTTCACTCATTCTTGTGTGTGGACACAAGTGGGGTTTTGTCTTCTATTTGACACCGTGTGCAATCACCCATTCTTACAGCTGTGACGTGTGTCCCTCAGCCACCAGAACATCTTCAGTGCCTAGTGTTAACTTTTTTTCCCTTTTAGAACTCCATATGGTGACACATGGAGGATATTCCTTGCATTAAGCCACCAAAAGCATGAATTTAATGATCAAAATTGTGATTTTTCTTTTGTGACACCTGCATTTTCCATTGAATGGTGGAGACGGGCTCATCTCATTGTATTTTCTCTGTGTATGATACCTCAGGGCAACATTATTCATAAACATGAGATAAACGTTCATTTTTATGATGGCGAGACACAGTTATACATCATGACACTGATGCGTTAGAGAAGAATGTTTTTTTTTTTCATGAGAAGGAGAGTATAGTGACTAGGTATATAGACATGCTCCAAAAATTCAAGGTATCTTTTAAGGTTAATTTTTTTTTTTTTCCATTTTATTGAAATTCCTCTTTTTTTTCCGCTTTAATTCTTGCTTTTCTACTAAATCTTTTACCTTTCTTGGCACTTTTGTCATTTTATTTATTTTGTTAATCTTTTTATATTTTATTAAGTTTTTTGTTTTATATATTTGAGAATCACTTTGAGCTGCGTTTTATTTACTATATATACTACTGAATGATACTGTACATGTAATGTTTTTTAATATATTTATATATTAAATATATAAATATATTATATAGATTTTTTTTTTTTTTTTAAAGAAATTAATTTTTTCAGCAAGGGTGCAATAAATTGATCAAAAGTGACAGTGAATATATTTATAATATAAAACATTTCTATTTCAAATAAATGCTGTTCTTTTGCACTTTCTATTCATCAATGAATCCTGAAAACAGCTGTCATGGTTTGCACAAAAATATTAAAGAGCACAACTGTTTATAATAAGCACCAAAGATCTTGAGCAGCAAATCAGCTTATTAGAATGATTTCTGAAGGATCATGTGACACTGAAGACTGGAGTAATGAGGCTGAAAAAAAAAAGAAATAAAGAAATTATGTTTTAAAATATATTAAAATAGAAAAAAGTTATTTTAAAATATTAATATTTCACTGCATTGCTATTTTTATGGTATTTTTAAACAAGTACAGCCTTGGTGAGCAAGAGACTTCTATCAAAAACATTAAAACATCTTTATGACTCAAAATCTTTGAACAGTAATGCATGTTAAGTTTGATCCGTTGCAGCCATTGGCAGCTTTGGCAAAAAGTTAATTTAAGATGAACATTTAGGTGCATGCAGATATCTGTTTTTCTAATGAAGTGGATGCACATTTACTACTGTAACTCTGAAAATGGAACCGCTTAGTGGTTTGGTTGCATTGATGGCCTTCATTATCACATAAAAAGAGCTCGACCAGATACATCTTTTCATTCAGTCACTGGTTTGTTAATTAGAGTTGTGGTGAGTGTTTTGTCTGGGACTCTTTATTAGTGCATGCAGAAAGCCATCCTGTGCGGCCTGCCCCATTTGTACGAGATTCTAATAACAGCAGCATTTGGAAAACAGAAGATCTGTCATAAACGTCAGAGAGAGAGAGAGAGAGCGAGAGAGAGAGAGAGAGAGGCTTAAATGGCCTGTGCGAGATGACCGGGGGTTATGGAACGTCACGAAGAGGGGAGGGAGATGCGCAGCTAAAAGCTATTACATGACGCACACCACCTTTGCCTGCTGCTCTGAAATATTCGTTGAGAGGCTCTTTCTGATGAGCCGTATCTTTCAGTTTCTGTCTGAAGGGAATAATCTGCTCTAATTTGCCCCCTCAGGCCATTGCGGGGGCTGAGGTGTATGTTGGGAATGTATTGTTTATGTCCGTACCTCCTGTGGCTTGGTTACCGTTGTTTTGCACCACAGGTGCAGTGAGCATTGAGCTCAGTTCCGCATTACCCAGAATCCCCTTCTCAGATGATTTCGCTAGCCCCTGTGGAAAGTTTGAATGCGGTGCTACTGTCTGGAGATTCTGATTCCTGTTGTGGATGGCGTAATTCTTTGAAGCTTATTGTCCAAATGCTGTTTCTAGGGAAACACTTCCGAACCATTTCCATTAACTGCTGAATCACTTAGAAAATACTTCTTATTCCAGCTTAATGTGCAGAGACAACCATGTTAGGGCTAACATGTTAAAAATCTGTTCATTATGAATGATTTGCAGTTCTGTTTGGTGTCGCTACTGGCAGGAAGGACATCGGTAAACACCTGCTAACTCATGTTATAAGTCTTGTGAAAGCAATTATTAACACCATTGGCAATGTTATTTTAGTATTTTTTTTAAGCCAATATTTGTATACTATTATAGTATTTATTAATATTTTAAATTAGCTTTTATTTTTTGATTTTCTGTTTTCATTTTAATAGTTTGTTTTAGTAATTTTGTTGTGCTTTTGGTATTTTTATTAGTTTATAGCTGCATTTTTGTTTTAGTAATTTAGTACTTCATTTTAAATTTATTTTAGTTTGTTGTCTTTCCAAAAAAAAAAAAAAAAAAAAAATTCAGTAGACAAAAACTTTTGTGAGTTTTTAAGTCCTACTGGGAAATTCGTATTTGCGAGGTGGGAAGTCGTTTTTATGAAGTCAGGTGCGTTCAAGTAATTTTTGTCAGAGCAAGATGGTGGTATACCTTCTCTTAGTTAACTACACAAAAATACGGCAAGGTTTTTAACTCTGTAATTCTAGAAAATGAAGAAGAAAGAATGTGCATCAGGTGTGTTTTGCTTCTTTTTAGGGCTGCAACGATTAATTGCGATTAATCGTTTGCAAAATAAAAGTCTGTGTTTACGTAATATATGTGTGTGTTCGGTTTATAATAATTATATATATATAAATACACACACATACAGGTACAAAGTTTAGAAATATATGCATGTATTATAAATATATATATATATTTATATATATATTTTATTTTACATATAAACATAAATATTTTATATATAAATATAACATTTTTCATAAATATTTACATGAATGTAGGTGTATTTATATATACATAATTATTATACACAGAACACACACATATATATTACGTAAACACAGACTTTTATTTTGCAAACGATTAATCGCGATTAATCGTTGCAGCCCTACTTCTTTTTATGTTTTTAATTTTAATTTATAAATCAACAATACCACGCCAACACTGTAAACTTTATCACTATATTTTAAGATTGTCAAAAGTATCGACTCCGATACTAAGTCGGTACTGAAATTTTAAAAACATTTCCCCTTAACATTTTGAGTGCTAAGATTTGAGCAGATTTTTAAATGTTTCTGATTGGCCAATGTGTTCATGTGCTCAACAGATAGGTCTGTTATTGCTACAATGATCAACGCTTCAAACGCATCTTTGACACTCTTCATCAAGCGCTTACACAGAAACATGCTCAACAGCGCTCAAAATGCTAGGGGGAAATGTTGGTATTGTCACTTTTTTTTTTAAAATTTCAGTAATTTCAAAATGTGTTACCTAAGTCTGTACTTTTGACAACCCTATTACATATTATATTATGCTATCATATTTTGTGCAGACAATTAGCTTACTTGGTTGTAAATAGAAAAACTTGACAATATCACTGCTAATACCTTATATAGTATCGTATAGTATAAAATATAGTACTGTGGTATTCTGCCATTTTTTTCACTGTCACTCCCCCAACTCGTAAACATCAGGGCTAAAAGAAAATCCCAGCTTCCCACTCATATTAACGACTTTGTGGTGGCATTCATGTGCGTTCAACTCGTAAATATGAACCTTACGACATGACTTGAACTCACCATAAGGTCTATAACAGCACTCACCTCTAATAAAGATGGATTCAATGTTCTTTCTCTTTATAATCATTCACACACTAACACTTAAATTCATGCCTAAGAGTTATATGTGTGTGTTCCTTGAGGTGGCATCTGTTGCTTCTCATATAAATTTGGCTGAATCAATCTTATTAACAAGCTTTGTCGTGACGCCAAATGTAACGTATTTCAGGCCTGCAGACCTGGACCAGATCAGAACATTTTCAGTCATTTTGGCCTAGCGCAGTGCTAATTCAACAGTACCACGTGATTCGTATTCCTTTAGCAATTACAGCCATGACGCTAATACAGTTCGAGTCTTTGTAACCAGCCATTTTTTGTTTTTGTGGTGCCAGTGTTAGACTTCTAGGAAGTAATCACATGGGATTGCAACAAACCCAGTTTTCCCCTCAAATGTCTTGCTTGAAGACAGATTTTGTCCTCCAGCTGGTCTTAATTTGGCTTAGGAATCAGGGGTCAGAGAACAGAGGTGTAAATTGTACCTGAAAACCATACTTGAGTAAAATTACAGATACCTTACATCGAAAATGACTCTATTACAAGTTATAAGTAACCAATTCCAATACGACTTGAGTAAAAGTCTTAAAGTATCTGATTTTAACAGTATTTTACTCGTACTGAATGTAGGTTCAAAGTAGCACTAGTCCTCGGCACCTAAGAGACATGCCAGTGAAAATAAGAAACTGTTGATTTGTAAGATTAAAAAATCATGATTATTTGCTAAAATCCAAATAAAACTGAACACCTCAATGCTGCAATAAATCAAGGTCGGCACAACAACCTCTTAAATGTCTACAAACTCTCAAGTCTCAGTTAAGCTCAAGTGCACAAAAAGGTCATCATTAAACCAATATCCTTCAAAAAGGTCTTGTCAATACAGTGGATAAATAAAATAAAATTCAGTAAAATTAAATAGTCAAATTCTACTCGCACTGGATGAGCTGGTTTCGGTCTGCATGACCTCATGTCCTAAATCAAACACCTGCAATTCAGAAACTACCTAAGTTTGGGTGAGTAAAGACAAAACGCACAAGATATAGTAGATAGATGGTGACACTGCTTCTTTATTAGCAGAAATAAACTGCTGCAGAAAAAGTTAGGTGCCCTGTAAAATGTAATTTGTAATTGCATTACTCATCACAAATGTATTGGAGTAAAAAGCACATTTACTCGTTCAAAAATGTAGTCAAGTAGAGAGTAAAAGTTGCTAATATCTTTGATACTCAGTACAACTACAAAGTAGCCAAAAAGATACTTAAGTACAGTAACTAAAACTCAAATACTTTACACCACTGTCAGAGAATTAGTTTAAATTGTTTATTCGCAGATTCATTTTAATTTTAACTAATAAAAGTTAATGCAGAATAATTTCTTGCTCTTTAGCTTTTATTTTTTACCTCTGGTTCAGTATCATTTTCCATGTGTATAATCAGAATCAGAATCTAAAAGTTAATCTTTCTTTCTTTCTATTTGAAGGTTTTCTTTATGTATTCACATAGCCTGTTTATTGACATTCTGTTGATATGCTCTCCCACAGTCTTTACTTTTATATTTCCCTCAGGACAGCGGTATTTCAGTGTTGTTATCATGAACAGAACAGAGGAATGGCACTGAGGGTGCATGTGTTTAAAATATCAGTTCAGAATAGTCAAAGAGGGGCATTCTGAAACCGAGAAGAGCAGAATAGCAACAGAGGAGGACGTAGCAGTGGGAGATTTGAGATGCAGACGCAGTGGCCTTGCCGGCCAGTGCCTAGGGACAGCTCTGTCTGGGTCAGATACATTCTGATAGCCTGCTGCTCAGTGCTCATGACGTTTTATGTGACATCATGTTGCTAAAATGATGGCTTGCTTCATGAGTATTCATTCAGGCTGTGAGTGAACTTTTCCTTTAGAGGTGCACTCAATGTTTTGTTTTTTTTTAAAAGAGTTGCATCATATGGGCACTGCAGTTTTGAGAATTGAGTCCCGATTTAATCCAATCCAATTATATGGATGTGTAGTATGAGATTGAAAAGGAAAAAACAAAACAAAATGTTTACCTTTTGTTTTGTTTTCTTTTCATTTGTGTTCTTCTTTGGTGTGGCTTTGGCATGAAGCAGTTATTGAACAAACCTAAAGGGTTAGTTCACCCAAAAATTAAAATGTATTACTTGCCCTCATGTTGTTTCACACCCGTAAGACCTTTGTTTATCTTCGGAACAAAAATTAAGATATCTTAGTTGAAATCCGATGTCTCCGTGAGGCCTTCGTAGGGAGCAATGACATTTCCTCTCTCAAGATCCAGGTAGTAAAAACATATTTAAATCGGTTCATGTGAGCACAGTGGATCAATATTAATATTATAAAGCGACAAGAATATTTTTGGAGCACCAAAAATAACAAAATAACGACTTATCTAGTGATGGCCGATTTCAAAACACTGCTTCAGGAAACATTGGAGCGTTATGAATCAGTGTATCGAATCATGATTCAGATCGCGTGTCAAACGGCTGAAATCACGTGACTTTGGCGCTCCGAACAGCAGATTCAATACACTGATTCATTTATGCTCCGATGTTTCCTGAAGCATTGTTTTGAAATTGGCCATCACTAAATAAGTCATTATTTTGTTATTTTTGGCGCTCCAAAAATATTCTCGACGCTTTATAATATTAATATTGAACCACTGTACTCACATGAACTGATATAAATATGTTTTTAGTACCTTTATGGATCTTGACAGAGGAAGTGTCATTGCTCCCTATGGAGCAATTTAATTTGTGTTCTGAAGATTAACGAAGGTCTTACGGATGTGGAACGGCATGAGGGTGAGTAATAATTTCAAATAAAGAAATAAACTAAACTAAACTAAAAATTGACAGAATTTTCATTTTTGGGTGAACTAACCCTTTAATGCATCCAGGCCTTTAGGTGTCAGTATAAACTCTTAAACCTCTGGTGTTATTGGGATGTATTCAGCTTATTTTTAATGTAAGAGCGGGCACAGCCATTGTAACTTGAATGTGTTGAGGCTTCCGTATCTTTTAGCGGAAGCTCTTTTAACTGTCCATTATGCTGCTTGATATTGCAAACTGTTATTTGTTATCATATTATTTTAATTTACTATCGTAATCATAAACACACAGGTTTCTAGGGCAAATTATTTTACTGTTTACTGCATTTTGTTATTCTTCCAGTTATTTACCTTATTTAGATTCACAGAAAATAGCTTACTTCCACGTTGCAAACTAAAGTGGATTAGAGACAGCAAAATGTTGAATTTGGAAGCAGTGACAGATCTTTTCTTACATATTGTGACAGACTTCCAAGTATAACAGACTATTGTAGCCTTTTTTTCCTCACACTATTTATACATTCTAATAAAATCATCAGATAAACACATACATCATATCATGTTGTGTGGCACTCACTCAGTCTGGGGACTTGGCATGTGTGTCCATGTGGTTGTGGTTGGTATGGTGAGTGTTGTGAAGACTGGCATTGTGCCCAGCATGGATTTGGCCTGGATTTTTTAAAAAGTAAACCCATCTGACCTAACCCTCACCCTCTGCCTGTGAAGAAAGTCTTTCCCAGAGCACAGAGCATTAAATGACTTTAGTTTATTGACACACCGCTCTGTTACATCCAGGTGCAGCTTTCTTCAGATCTTTTAGAGTTGTATTACATAATTGCTGACATCACGATGCAGCTTGTAGTAATATAATCAGTGGAAGACAATGAATGAAAATAGCTTTTATTTGTGTAAAGTGAAAAATAGGATTTTTGACAAGAAAATAACATGTAGGCCAGGACTTTTTTCTTTGCGTATGTATGTATGTGTGTAATATAATATAATATAATATAATATAATATAATATAATATAATATAATATAATATAATATAATATAATATAATATAATATAATATAATATAATATAATATAATATAATATAATATAATATAATTAATATAATATAATATAATATAATATAATATAGCGCTTGTAAACATCAGATTTTAAAAAATACAGTTCTTTGTAAGCAGAAATGTTTAACATTATACTGCACATTATCCTGCAACTCTAAATGTTAAGTCTGCCTAATGTTATTTGCTTGGTGCTGCTCCTTCAACATAATGGCCTCTCGTCATATTTAACATTAAAAAAATTGTCATTTCATCATTTGGAAAATGGAAGAGCTGCAGTGACCAGCTGCTTCTAGCAGATATTGACAGGCTATTAATTGTCCAGGCTCATACTGATTTGCGCTCTGGGTCCAGACCCGTGTCCCTGCGGGTCTGCGCTTCTCTGCGCCTGCTCTTTTCTGTTGGCCGCTGCAGTTTTGTTGATTGCGACAAACACAGGAGTGCCTCTCAGTGGGCCAGTAATTGAGCCCACGGATCTCTGAGCTTCAGCACAATAAAGCAAAACACTGACACAGACACTAAGTCAAACACACACACACACTCGCGCTCACTCTCTGTCTCTAAATGGCACGGGTGATAGAGCAATTAAACATTGCACCATCCGTATCCATATTAGGAATGAGCATTTTCTTTTGGGGATGGGTTACCTGTGTGTGTGCGTTTGTGTGCGTGTTACCCTCGCTTCAGTCGACTGCCTCTCAGCTCCTCCTCCTTCCCTCTGGCATCCTAATGAAGGCATTATCTCGACAAGTCACGGAACATGAAACTGCTGTAATTTGGCTTTTATCAATGTGTTTGCTGGTCGAGAAACATCCTTGCCAGCTCAAATGAAAGCAGAATGCTTTTTGATGCTGTTTTTTTAGATTATTCTTTTTCATAGATTGATTCAAAATGGCATTATGACATTCGGGCTTGCTTTGTCTCATATAATCAGACCTTTGACTGCACCGCATAAGATCTAGTACTGCAGTTTATTCTGGTCAAGATCCGCCCACTTAGATAGGAAGAGACCGTCTGTCTGACATGTATAGTGACCAACCACATTTACATTTATACATTTATCAGTTAGGAGCTAAAACCTTGATTTTGACTTTGCTAGCACCGTTTGAGCTGTACAAACACTTGTTTTTATGTGCCATTTAGGGGTGGGTTTATCTAAAATAGATGATACCACAGAAATAAATAAGAATATGTGGGAAAAAAATTACAATTATTTATAATTTAATTAAAAGAATCATTTAAATGATGTAGTCTCTAAGGAAAATATGTATAAACTAATGCATATATACAAATTCAGCCTTTCTTAAAGAGGTAATTAAATATTTCATAGAGATTACTCAAACTAAGCAGAATAGTTTAATTTAATAAGTTTGTGTTGCTCTAAAGCAGTGTACATTGTCTTTTCTTTATCAGTTCATGTATTTTTTTTTAAATTAGACGATGAGACGACAATAAGGTCATTAAATGATAACTGTGACTATATGAAGACGCAATATCATTGACGAAATAAGACTAAAATGTAGTTAAAATAATAAAAACAAAATCTCTTTATTTTTGTTGAAATAAGAGGTTCATGTTTGGGGTTGCCAGATGTCAAGAGTTTGAATCCACCAATCAGAGCTTTTCTGTTAAGGATACATTTTCTGCCCATCGTTTTACTTATTCTTTGCAATCCGGCAACCGCACACCGACAAGACGTAAGCTGGAGTTTAGCGATCTCCATTGTCATTCAGTTAGAGTTCTGTCACGAGCTGCTTGCACTGTTTCTGCTACTAAATCTGCGATCGAACTTTCAGTTATGAACTGTAATAAATACAAACATGGATCTCCACTATATTGTTTGCGATTGGGGTTGCTGAATGAATGCACTTATGCAACATCTGTGTAGCAGTACAAAGTGTTTTTTGCTGTTGTTTTAATAGAAAAACATTAATTTAATTTGGAATTATTGGAATTACTATTAGGAATTTCACTATTTTCATTTTTTAAGTGAGGTTTCTTGTTTTACCAGTTTTCATAAAGTAGAAAGTGTTCATTTATATAATAAATAGCCTGTAATAAATCAGGAAACTAGATGATGTAAAATAAACCATGCATTTTTTTTGTATTGATTTGTGCTTATAGATGAAAGGTGATAGGTCTCAAATAACAATAATTGCGATTTATAATTTTGAGCAAAATGATAATTATCAGTTTAATTATGCAGCATGACGAAAATGTGATGTTTTCAGACTAAAAATAGACTAAAATTCCCAGACATTGTCAACTAAACTTGACTAAACAAAAACAGTTGACTAAATATTATAAAAATTAAAAAGTACGTTTGACACAGGACTTAGCTGACAAAATTAACACTAGTTTCAATATTTATTTCTGTTTTAATTCCAATTTCAACTATAATTTAGTTACATTTCCATCTCATGTATTTCTCTTTCCTTCTTCAATTCTTCTTCAGTCCTTATTCAGTGTTCTTTCAATTTATATTCTATTCCAGTTCCGGTTGACTTTGTCATTTAATGAATCTTAATTTCCATTACACGCATCACATAAAGGTTTTTTGAATATATCTATGTGCAAAATATCAATAGACTTCACAATAAATGATTTATTTCACTTCCAGTGCGGGCTTAGTTTGGTGTTTTTGTTCCACTGCTTGGCCTCCTCTCAGTAACCTTTCAGTGGCTCCCTTTTCCCCCATTGTCTTCCTGTCTGTCCTGCTCTTATTCACCCTTTACACAGAATGTCAGGACAGAGGGCCCTTCCTATCTCTACCCTGCGTTTAATTATGCATCAGATTAGAGGGCTGTGTGTGTCTGTAATACAGTTACTGCAGCATGAGAGTGTGTTATCTTCCGTAGTGAAATTGAAGTAGTTTTGATAGCACCACGCTGCTTTCTCTCTCTGTAATATAGAAGGGAGTTTCCTCTCTAGTTACTTTTGGGACTGTTTAACTTAACAGTAGAATATTTGTCATTGACTGTATTAAGACTTAATACAGACCCTATTCAGTTGTAACATAAATGAGGCTTTGAGAAATGGAAACTCAGTCCATTTAGTGGGTCGCACTTTTTACACGGTGAGAAATTCCATTTATTTTTACATTTACACATTTTGCAGACACTTTATCCAAAGGTATACAGTTTATAAATTCATGAATTCCTTCATAATAAAACCCATGACCTTGGTGTTGCTGGCACCATGATCTACTGTTGGAGCTACAGGAACTTCAATGAGAGAATGTAGGGCAAAATTTGACTTCTCTCTCTAGAATTGACTGGATTGTGAAAAATGGGCACAACAGACCAGAATAGAGCTAGTTGGTTTGAGGAGAGTGGTTGAAAACTTTTTGGTTTTCTTTCACTCTGCTGACAAGTATATTGCAAGAATATTGCTATTGAATTGATGCTGAACTAGCAATTTAAGGTTTCGTCTTGGTACACATCTTTTGCTTGTATCTTGTGGAGCTGCATGATTCAAACACCCACACGATCTCATTCCTAAATGACAACGATTTGCCTGTCTATTAAACCTTTGACAAAATAACCCTGGAAATCTGCGTTGGTACTGTCACTGACCCAGAGAGAGCAGTTTCCAAGGTATAAAACGGCTTCACAAATAGTCTTTTTTTTTAACCACACAGTATCTTTATTTCTGTGTTACAAATATTCAAATTATCACAGAAGTACTGGAATAAAAGTTTATTGTTTGGATATAAACACTGATGTCTAAATAAAATAGATAAAATCACCTTTTGAATGTAACTTGGCACTTCAAATAATGATTATATTGATTACATTGTTACAGTGTGTCTACACCAGATGCGAGTGGCGTGACAAAAAATAAACAGAGCCCATTACAATCAGTGTTGCTGTTTACGATGGACTCAGCGCGATGCATCACGACACATCCCGATAAAATATGATGCACCGTTTGATTTCTGATTTGCTTAAAGCGCTCGCACTACTTCTGACACAAACAAATGGATTTGGATTTTGCAAATGTTTTGCGTCGCACCAGTACAGTTTGAGGCTGTCTACACTAGATGCGACAATGCAACAGCTGTCACATCCGGTGTAGACGCGATGTTATGCCACTAGGTGGCGACAAGTGACTGTTAAAAATATGCACGTCATTGAATCATTCATTCAAGCGATTTATTCAAAAATGCTGATTCATCCATTAATGAAACAAGTATTTGAGTCATTGAACCATTTATTCAAACTGATTTTTTTTTTTGTAATAATTCTTTCAAATGTATTATTTTTAAATACATCAGCAATTAACATTTTGTCAGAAGCTCTTGTAAATTACGTTACTTTCAGTCCCTCCAGAAAAACGCGATCATGCGATCGCCTGATTTCATGCATAATCAGCCAAAGTCCGCATATTTATGCGGGGGTCGCATTTTTTCAAATACGCCGCACTTTCACCGCATAAATTGCCGATTTCAGCAAGCAAAATATATGCGGGCTAGCATGATTTCATAATCCCTGCATTTTCGTTGCAAAAAAGTCACATATATCTTAGCAGAAAGTTGAAAAATGTTGTGTTTACTTCACACTAGTAAAGCGCCATTATTTTCCCCCTATTGCCATGGGAACCTTGTGAAGTGACGTAATTACGCGACGTGAACATCATCTGCAAACCATGAAACCATGATGAAGCACACAAATCATTCTCATTTGCCAATAAAAATAAGTGCAAAAGACCGCGCAAAGCAGTTTCCCGGTGTGTTACATGACAGTGGGGGCAAAATATTTTGCACTCCGTGCAACTCAGTGTTGACGCTGGAAAACCACTTTCACTTTGCCACCGCCAAGGATGGTTAAAGCAGCAGCGGAAGCAGGCAGGAAGAAGCACACATTTTTAAAAATATTTTATTTATTCATTTTTATAGAAGTTGTTGGATATTAATAATAATACGTTTATTTTATATAGCGCATTTCTACAAACTCATATTCCTTTTGTAAAGCTACAGAACTTGTTTGACTCAATGCTAAGTTTGAGCCATGTGTTAATTAAGGTCTGAAATAAAACTCAAGATATTTTAGAGAACTTAAATATTCTGTGATTTAGTATGCTTGCTTATCATAGGAAGTAATAGGAAATTACTCTTTACATTAAAGTAGTAGCCTATGAGAACAGGGTGTTGGGGGAATCACCTTTTATTTTTTTCTGTTTTTCATCAAACCGCAGTTTTTGCAAGTTCCCGCAATTTCATCGCATACAATTGCAAAATTATCCCGCATATTCCATCGCATTTTTTAACAAAATGTGCCGCATAATCGAGCATTTTAGCCCGCAACAATCACAAAAAAATCCTGCGTTTTTCTGGAGGGACTGTACTTTGTTTAATTGTCTGTTCAGAATCGTGATCTCTATTTGAAACCACCTTTATTTTTATCCAGAATTGTGCAGCTCTAGTATCTTTTATATTTTTGAGTATGAAACACAGACCACTATGAACATAAACATATAAATATCACAGAGGATCTAAAGTTTAAAGCTTCCTTTTTAATACTTAACCAGCTCATTCTGACAGATGGTAGTTTTAAATTTTGTTAGTGTGTGTATGGCGATGTTATTCTCACATCCTGAATTATTCTCTCTTTATGGCTGTTTTTTGAGATAAACAACACATGAAGAACTGGAATGAGGAATATATATATATATATATATTTATATATTATATATTTATATATATATATATATTATATATATGTGTGTGTGTGTAAAAAAAATAAAAAAGATATTTTTTAGATTATATATTTTTGGCTATATTGCCCTCTCTTCATAATATACATCTTTTCTATTTGCTTCAGCTGCCAGTTCATAGGATCACATGGGTTCATTGTGCCTCCATGCTGATCCAGTAACAGGGATTTGGTGCCATCTTGGCACTCTTCTGCTTCTGCGGTTGGAGTGTGTGTGGACAGTGTTGGCCAGCAGTGAAAGGGGTGTTGAGGAAAACAGTATTTGTGCCAGCAGCATGCTAAGGGTTAATCTTCCACTGGGTCACAGGGCAAGATGGGAGAGGATGTAATCCTGTTAGCTTGGAGCATGTCTGCTGTGCGTGTGTGTGTGTGTGTGTGTGTGTGCGTGTGTGTGTGGTTGCGTGTGTGAAAGGCTAACACCTAATCTAGTTCAGAGAAAAAGACAGTCAACAAGACAGAATGGGGTAGAGAAAAAGATGAAAAAATCACAGACAGCACAATATGTGGAAAATTATAATGAATGCATGTGTGCACAATCAAATAACACATTCAATCAAACCAACAACCGAATCAAAAAAGGCACTTAGCTTCAGTTGATGTGCTTGTGAAGTTGATTGGATGGGGTGTTTTGTATTATGTCCTTTTCAAAAGTGCCTTTTATAAAAAGTAACAATAGGACAGAATCATGGTTTCATTGTATTTTTACAAAAATTAACATTTACTAATCTAAAATATTTTTTATCTTCTTTTGTTTGCTTCTATAGCTCTGTTTCAGAAACCTTGCCTAGTGTCTACATAGACAGCAAAGGCAGCAACTCTTTTTCAGAAATTCATTTCAATAGATTTTGATGTTAGCCTTCTCTTAAATTAACAATGTGATTTGCTAATAAGCATAAAAATAAGTAATACAAAATAATTAATTGAACTTAACATTAAAATTTGTAATTTTTATATTGTAATTTAAGTTCTACAAATGAAGGCCACCAATACTGCTACTGATGTCTATATTAAATTAATTTTCATTTCTCAATTTCGAGGGATAAAATGAGTAATTATAGCCATTCGACATTATAGTATAATTGAAAGCCATCATTTTATCACATTTAATAAGCTTAAAAAATTATTTTAACTTTTAATTTAAGTGAACTTCAACAATCTTCACATAAACCCATTATAATAATTGTCACATTTAACTGTGCCTTTAACATAGTGTGTTGTATATAGTAATATAGTGATGTTTCTGTCTCTGTCAATTTTGTCATTTTGCACATTAATTTTCACTGTGAGAAAATTAGTTAAAACATTTAGTATCCATATTTTTATGTGAGGATTGATTCTTTTGATACAACATCAATATCACGTTACGATTATTTTCGCACTTACACCTGCATGTCTTAATCATTGAGACAAGCCAATGACAGAATCAAAAACGATGCTTGAAACACGTGAGCGTCCTATGGGTCTCGTGCGTCGCACCCATCAGCTTGTCAAAGAGAAACACGTGGAGATTGATCATAGGATAGGCCTACATGCGGACCACCCTTCACGGAGCTGGTGAACGGAACCAAAGCCCTTTCAAGGAAAGTTTGTTCACTTGGTGTCAATATTTGCGAGGGATCCGGGCAGCTTTTTCGGGCATCCAAGACCAAGTCCTATCTACTTGAATGGGGAAATCCTTAAATCTGAGAAACTGCCTGCTGAACTCTGATTTAAATCAAAATCTGACATGAACTGTCCCATAAATGTTGTTTCTTATGCTCAAAAAGCATTAAAAAGCTATTTTTTTCAGTGCGCATGAGCAGTCCTAAGCATGCGTCTCAGAACACAATCGCCGATTGGCACTTTTATTTAGAAGCCATGACTTATTCTGCCATATTGCACGTTGCACTTTCTCCCATTCATTAGTAATATGATTGATAATTTTTTGGCTGCATCCAAAAACGTATGCAGCTGACTTATTGCATCGATGCCTCATAGGCAATAACAGAAATCAGAAGTGGAAAATGTTGGTCAAAAATGTGCATTTATACACAAACTGACCAGAAACCTCCACTTTCAGACACCATCTTTCTCTTTCTAGCTCAGCTGTTACCTAATGGAACGCATAGGATTGTGGGATATCAATTGCAGAGAAGGATACATCAATGCTCCCTTCAAAAATCGATCAGATGAAGTTATCTCAGGAGACAGGAAGTGAAGCTAACATTGGATTTAGATGTGTCTTGAAATGTGTCCTCCGAAGCCAGCATTTTTAAGTTTTTGGATGCATCCTTTATGTCTAAAGTCTTTGGTGGAACCCAGATAACATGATCATATGCTATAATGCGAGCCAAAGGATGTAGGCATACATTAGCATAGCTACTTCAGGAAGGGAAAAAAACGGATGCTGCGTTAACTGTGTTAAATATTTTTAATACGTTAAACTGAAAATATTAATTGCAGAAATAAACACGCTAATAAAAATACAATGTTGAGTAAAAGTGTTCTTTATGAGATTGTATTGATACTTTTTTGTATTGAATGAATTAGATTTATATATAAGATTTCTTTGTCCATCATTTTGGAATTTTTTTAACTAAGCTGTGCATTCTGCAATTGAACTCTCTGTGAATAATACATGTAATGCTGCCTAGTATTTGACCAAAATGTCTTTTATGCTGCCTACGTTTTGGAACAGTCTTCTTATCAAGAGCACACCTTAAAATGCCTCCTACATAAGCAGCCCACTAGGTTTTGGCCCAGAGCCTGCTAGGAAGCCAGCTACACTCCGTTTCTCACAATTTCTTGCTTAAGCATGTCAACTTAGACAGTGTTAATATTTGCAGGATGACTCAAGCTGATGTGTTTATTGCAGAGAGCTGAGTGAATGAAAGCCATGAAAAATATGCCGTCCATGCCGGTTGCACAACATGCAAGTATGGATTTTGTAATGTTCGTCTCGCTCTTCTGTTATACTAGCCACGTACACAGTACAGTTGTCACTCCACTTCTGAGTGCTTAAGTAATGACAGTGATTCCAGGGACAAAGTTCAGAAGTGGCAGGTTTGGATGTGATGTTGATTCATGTACTGTACATGGTGACTGCAAAGCAATTATTTCAGCTGACACAAGTTAATTTAAGGGCATGTCTTGTCTGAGCCCTTTGAGATGTCCCTGATATTTACTTGACAATTAAATGATTATGATTGCCGCCTTAGAAAATATATTTTTGTCTTGTCCGGTTAAAAGGCAAGATCAGTTTAAAATTTTTTTTTTTTTTTTTTTTTTTTAGAGAAAATTCTTATGTTAACTTAACAAAATGTTATATTGATAATTTTAATGATGTTTAGAATTTTAAAATGACTGATTAAGAACATTATTTAATGCAGCTAATAAGTTTAAAGTTTTAATATTTGATCTGCAATGTCTAATAAGCAAAATATGAAAGCTTGCTTAGCCTGTCTGAGTGTAATCTGTCAAAACATTGTTTATTTGACTTTTAAGCCTATTATTTTCTAAAATATGAATCACATCCAATTTCACTGGCCTCCAGCAGTGCATAGTGGGTGATTTTTTTTTTTTTTTACATTGAGAAGATGAATAAACCCCAGTCAAGACATTGAGCTGCTATTTAGACTCCCCACGCTTGTGGTGTGTGTTGCAAGTGTGAGGAAATGAGCCCTCGGGCTTGTTTGTTTAATTTTACATAACAACATTCATCCTTCAAACGCACACAAGCATATTACATGTTTTAGTAATAAGCCCTAGATTAGCTTGAACCTCACCCCCACTCCCACAAACACACGATTTACAATATCTTATCATGACAGGACCAAAGTCACAAGACATACGCTGGATATTTCTGTATATTTAATTGGCTATGCTGATACAACCATATATCAGTATATTATTACTTTTTCATGCATATATAGCACATCTTGATTTTTTTATTTTATTTATTTATTTTTTCAAATAATGCCCTAAAGTTGAATGAGCTGTTTATCCCTCCCTTACCTCCCCAGCATTGCTGGTCACATCTATGACACCTGTGTAAAAATGTTCTCTCCTCTTAGAAGAGAGGACAGAGCTGCTCGCACCTCAGCTGAGGTGTTCTTCTCATTTTATAGTTGTGAGAACAAGCCATCAGCCACCTCAAATATCTAACCTGCTTTTCTCCCTCTCTGTCCTCTGCAGATCATCAGAAACTGGAGCGTGAGGCCCGAATCTGTCGTCTGCTCAAACACCCCAATATCGGTGAGTTCGATCTTTATTGTGACTATTTTTCTAGTGCCCCATTATGCTTTTTTCACATATTACCTTTTACATAGTGTGTAATATGGCAGTTTGTGATTGTAAAAGTTCTGCAAAGTTTCAAAGATCAAAGTGCACGATAAATGTAGTTAATGTCTCCCAAAAGAAAGAACCGATGCTGAACCACCAGAATCAAATCGTCAATAATTCAAATCTAACTTCCTGCATGAACTTGCGTAGGTTTGTAACAAATTTGCATAATGTCAGCCTGTGATCTTCATCAGCTGCCCCGTTACTGTTCATATTACTGTGTATCAAGCTCTGAGGAAGCCTCTGGAGCTGAAATTCAGATATGGTAATGGGTGTTTCGTTTGTGGCACACATTGTAAGAAGCAGACCAATCACAACAGACTGGGCCATTTGACCAATCAGAGCAGAGTAGGCTCTCGGAAAGGATGGGTTTAGAGAGACCGAATCCTTTATTAATACTATTAAATGAGACAATTTGAAGAATTGGAATTTTTTTGGAGTCCAAAAAAAAAAAAAAAAAGATATAATATAAATATATAAATATATATATATATAAATAAATATATATATATATATCTCAGAGCTGGAATATAAAGGGGTGGTGAACTTGAAGAAGCTTAAATATAAAATTGTTAAAAAAAATAAAATAAAAATATATATAATAAATTTTCAAAACAATTTTATATTTAAGCTTCTTCAATTTCACAACCCCTTTATATTCCAGCTCTGCTCATTCTCTCAATAAACATCAATGGGTGCTTTTTAAACAATATTTCATATGTATGCTTTATAAAGAAATTCATATGTACTGTATGCCGGACACTTTTAGCTGCTCTTATAGTCTATCTCGTCCTTTAAAAATAGTTTAAGAAATATTTATTCACAATGTATATATGTCTACATATCTAATTTTTAAGCATTTGCATCTTTATAGTATCAAAAAGTTACAAAACATAGACTACTATTCAAAACATTTGGTTCAGTAATATCTTTTAAATGAAATTAATACTTTTATTCAGCAAGGACACATTAAATTTATTAAAAGTGACAGTTTTAACTTTGACTTTTAAAGAAAAGATTTTTATTTTAAATAAATGTTGTTCTTTTGAACTTTCTATTCATCAAAGAATCCTGAAAAAATGCATCATGGTTTCCACGAAAATATTAAGCAGCACATCAGTCGTCAGTCGATGTTTTCAACATTGGTAATAATACGAAATGTTTTCTGAGCAGTAAATCAGCACATTAGAATGATTTCTGAAGGATCATGTGACACTGAAGAATGGAGTAATGATGCTGAAAATTCACAGAAAGAAATTACATTTGAAAATATATTAAAATAAAAAATGGTTATTTTAAACTCTAATAATATTAGTTTTTACTGTGTTTTAGATCAAATAAATTAAGCCTTGGTGAACATAAGAGACTTATTTCAAAAATATTAAAAAAATCTTGCTGACCCCAAACTTTTGAATGTGACTGTAAATTTAGTCAAATGTGTCCAAACTTTTAAATGGTGGTGTATATGTGAGTTTGTCGCAGTGAGCATCTGCAGCTGTGAGTGTTTATGAGTGTGTGTTTGTGTGTGTTAGCTGGTGGCAGTGATGACTAGGACTGAATTAGGCTGAAGTATTTTGCAGCAAAAATACAGTGTCCTGTGGAACAGCCTCTCCCAAAAGTCATTGTCTAAAAGAACGTACAAACACAAAATAAGGATTGTGAGGGAAAAAATTAGCTAATAAAGGGCCGAATTTAGTAGAACGCAATAGAAAGAGAATGAAAATTAAGGCAGAGAGGGAATTAGAGGGAGGAGTGGAGACAGAAATTGGGAGAGACTGATCAATAGAATGAGGAGAAGACCTGAGAGGGCAGAGCAACTGAAAAAAAAAAAAAAGAAGAACAGAGCTATCAAGATGGGGGCGATGGCGACAAAGAAAGAGGTGAAGGGAGAGGGATGGAGAGAGTAGCAGAGAGAGATGGAGAGGGATAGAAGAGGAGTGGAGCTCTATAAATAACCGTGCTGAGGTGGGAGATGCTGGTGGGCAGCAGTTCAGCCCAAATACCGTCATTATTGCCAATGAGCTCAGGAGGACGGCAACAGAAGAGGCGAGAGAGTGGAAGAAAACCACGAAGAAGATGAAGGAAGACAAACCTGGTTAAGGCGCTATGACAGTGTATCAGGTGTAAGGATTTGTTTATACAGTACCGCAAAAGATGCATTAGATGTTCGTTTATTATGAATAATCTTATCTTTTGGTTTGTGTCCATTAAATATCAAAGAGAGAAAATTTAAATGAAATGGTCTCAATGGAATTATTGGGTCATGGTTATTAACATATAAACAATTTTCTTTATTAAATTTCCTGCGAAACGTGATATATATAAATGTGATATATTCCGTTATGTAACTTTGATAATTTCTCGTACCGTGTTATATATGTATACCCCTGGGGCTGTATTACAGAAACATCCAACACTAGAATCCTGTCTTATCTATTTGGTAACCATGGTGATTTCAGTACGGAACTCATTTAGGACTTGAGAAAAGAAGTTTCTGTATCACTATCACTGATATATGTTTTGAGATTATTGCTTTTGCCTGACTCTTTGATTAATATAAGTATAAATATAAATTTATATTTCAGTCAAGGTACACAAATAAAGGGGTGAAGGGAGAGGGATGGAGAGAGCGGAGAGCAGTATTTTTTAGTGGATTTTAAATAACTGTTGTGTAAAAAGAAATAATTGTTGTGAAATTTGTATACAAATTTGCTGAAATAATTTATTTTACACAACACTTACTCAAAAACCTTTCGAAATCTCATTATGGAAATGTCATGCTGCCAATTTATAATGCTGGTAATATTTAAAAAAAAAAAAAAAAATCTTAAGATCATCAAGGCTGCATTTTTTTGATAAAAAAAAAAAACGTAATATTGTGATATATTGTTAGTTTACAGTTTAATATATATTCAGCATCATTACTCCTGTCTTCAGAGTCACATGATCCTTCAGAAATCATTGTAATATTCTGATTTGATGCTCAGTGAACATTTCTCATTCTTATTGGCATTGAAAATCAGTTGTGCTGCTTAATATTTCTGTGGAAAAAGATGTCAATCTTAACTAATTAATCACACGTTTGTAATCTGTAATTAATCGCGATTAATCGCACCTAACATTGACGTTTTTATTTTATTTTTATTTTGTAATAATTTCACATTTAATCTCCAAATTAATGTAAAAACAACATTAAGACAGTATATTTTAAATGTTTGTTTAATGGCATCTTCTTATGAATGACGGCCAGTATCACCAATACCTGCAACTGATATACCCAAACTGCTGTCTCTGTGAAATTGATTTTATTCTCAATTTTAGCCATTAATTATAGCCATTCATCATTACAGTATAATTGAAAGCTATCAAATTTAACATCATTTAACACAACTTTTAATTTAAGTGAACTTAACAATCTTCACATTGTGTGTGTGTGTGTGTGTGTGTGTGTGTGTGTATGCATATACTGTACTATAGTTTATATATTATTTGTGTATATAGTTTTATGGTTATATAACACTAATTTTAGTTTCTGTATTTTACTGATATGTAGTTCTAATGTCTGGCATCTTCCACACCTTTTGAGTCTCATCCCACATTGATCTCAGATTCACACTCTGTCCAGTGCCTTTCTCCGCCATTCTGTTTCTCACTCTTCCGTCTTTTTTCCACTCTCTCGCCATTTTTCCATCCAATGTATTTTCGTATTCTCATCTCTGTTCCCCCCCTCAGGCGACGCCATCTCCTTTTTCCTGCTCCATCACCTGTATCTGTCTCTCTCCCCTACACTTTCCCTCCTGTTGTCTCTCCTCAAGTGGACAGCTTGTCATGTTTTCTGCTTGGGCTGCACATAAGTGCTGAACAATAGAGCCAATGAAGGAAGAGAGATGGAGAGAGAGAGACAGTCTGAAAGGTTAAAGAGGAGAGAGGACTGAGTGCTCATCGCTGCTGGCACATTTGGCATATACTAATGTGCATCTCTTTCTCTTCTCTCTTCTCTCTTACTCAAATATTGAAATTTTTATTTATTTTTTGAAGAATGGTCTTTAACTTCATTAAAGACAATATTGTAATATTAAATAATTAAAAAATAGTAACAGTAATGATTATTATCATACAATCATCATTATTATAATTAAAATAGTAATTATTTTTGTGAGTTTTCACATTACATATACATTACATTACATTACATATATTTCTAATCATTATTATTAAAGAAACTGCAAAAACTAATATTAAAGTTGAAGTATGTAATTTCTGCGGCACATTTCTGCACCTTTTCAAACACTTCCCCTGGCTGCCATTGGTTGAACCAACAGATAGTCCTGCCTCCAGACTCATGCTATTGGCTGAACTGATGTGGCTGGTCAGGATGCTTAAACAAACAGAGCAATGTTTTGAAAGCACCACAATATTTATACTTTCTGAGAAAATTAAAGGGGAACAGCAAAGAATTTTAACAGAAAAACGGCACTCACCTTCAATATAGCTAATAATATTGTAGACTAACATCTTTCCATCCATTCAAATTTCAGTGGCTCCCAATCCCACCCTACGTTGTTTCATGCTGAATATTGGTATACCTATTTTACAGAAGTTAAATGTATGCAGATGTCAATTTACATTGTATTTAACCTCTATCTGAATGTTTAGGACTTTATTAAACTCAAGCTTCTGTAATTATTGGCATGTTAGCGGCTCGTGTTTGCACTACCAGTGTCAACAGGCTAAGGCCTTGCTTGTCAAACAATCACTCTGAGGACTATTGACTCACTGCATTACTCTAATAATGTAGAAGTAATTTATCTAATTTATGTATTTTCCAACATAAGATTTGCCTCAATCTCTCTGTTATTTACCCTCCATATCTTTCTTTCCATCCTCCAGCTAGTTGCTATGTTGCGCTTTCTCTTAGTGCTCTCATAAGGCTCCTGCTATTCTGGGCAATGTTTACTCAACTCTCTTTCCTTATTTCTCTCTCTCACTCTCTCTTTCTCCATCCACCCCCTACCCCAATACACTCTGTGTGTGTCACTGTCTACGTGACACACTGCTTGTGTACATAAGTGAGCTTGTCATCCATGTACTCTCTCTCTCTTCAATGGATTCTTTTTGTTATTTAATTTCGCCATGTGCTCATTATGGTTATCTTAAGCCTATAAACATGCTTCATAATTGTAAGCGTCGCTATAATAGCGTGTAATTGGACTTATGCTGTATGTTCTCATCAGATGTTATGAACGCTGTGTGATGGAGCAAATAGTGCTCATTAAAAACATTTGCTTTCATAATGCATTATTTCTGTGTTTGACATTGTTCATTGCTGATTCTCTTGTTGTGTCTTTTCAACCCTAGTTCGGCTCCATGACAGTATCTCAGAAGAAGGTTTCCATTACCTGGTCTTTGACCTGTGAGTATGAGTAAAACTCACTCAAATGCACGCACTCGGTCACGCACTCACTCACACACACACTCACACACTCATCCATTCAATCACTCACTCACACACTCACACACTTAATCACTCAATCACTCACGCACTTAGTCACGCGTTCACTCACACACTCATCCATTCAATCACACACTCACTCACACACTCATACACTTAATCACTCACGCGCTTAGTCACGCGCTCACTCACACACTCATCTATTCAATCACTCACTCACTCACACACTTAATCACTCAATCACTCACGCACTTAGTCAAGCGCTCACTCGCATACTCGCGTGCTCAGTCATATGCTCACTCACGCGCTCACTCACTCACACACTCACTCACTCACTCACTCCCTCACTCACACACTCTCACTCACTCATACACTTAATCACTCAATCATTCACGCACTTAGTCAGGCACTCATTCACACACTCACGCACTCAGTCACACGGTCACTCACACACTCATCCATTCAATCACACACTCACTCACACACACTCATACACTTAATCACTCACATGCTTAGTCACGCGCTCACTCACACACTCATCTATTCAATCACTCACTCACACACTCACACACTTAATCACTCAATCACTCACGCACTTAGTCAAGCACTCACTCGCATACTCGCGTGCTCAGTCATATGCTCACTCACTCACACACTCACTCACTCACACCCTCACTCACACACTCTCACTCACTCATACACTTAATCACTCAATCACTCACGCACTTAGTCAGGCACTCATTCACACACTCACGCACTCAGTCACACGGTCACTCACACACTCATCCATTCAATCACACACTCACTCACACACACTCATACACTTAATCACTCACATGCTTAGTCACGCGCTCACTCACACACTCATCTATTCAATCACTCACTCACACACTCACACACTTAATCACTCAATCACTCACGCACTTAGTCCCGCGCTCACTCACACACTCACTCACTCATGCACACACTCACTCACACACACACACACACTCATCCATTCAGTCACTCACTCACTCACTCACACACTTAATCACTCAATCACTCACGCACTTAGTCATGTGCTCACTTACACACTCATCTATTCACTCACTCACTCACTCACTCACTCACTCACACACTCATACACTTAATCACTCAATCACTCACGCGCTCACTCACACACTCATCCATTCAATTACTCACTCACTCGCTCATACACTCACACACTCATACATTCAATCACTCTCGGACTCATGTACTTACGCACTTACTCAATCACGCACTCTCACACTCTCACACTCACTCACATACATACATACATACATACCTACATACATACATACCTACATACATACATACATACATACATACATACATACATACATACATACATACATACATACATACATACATACATACTGCCAAAGCATCGCATAAAGCAAAACAAACATACAAACAAGAACATATATAAAATGCATTCTATATATATATATATATATATATATATATATATATATATATATATATATATATATATATATATATATATATATATATATATATATATATATATATATATAATTAATAGTATTGTAATATGGATGTGTTCGCTCAGTACCTCTTAGTTTGTGGCAATTATAAATATGGTGTGCTACTAAAGAGGAAGAAGGTCCTTCACTCACTCACTCACTCACTCACTCACTCACTCTGTCTATCAATCACTCACTCACTCGCGCACTTACTCACACACACATTCTCTGGCTGCGTTCCAGTTTTTTTTTCTATACCCTTCCCTCGTTAACTTCCCTCAGTCTTGTTGACTCGGATGTACGTCAGTGCTTACGATGCATGAGTGCCCACTACTGGCGGAACCTTTGCAATGGGCTGAATTGGAACATCCTAAGCCCTTGATCACTTGGAATCTGCTATGGAGTTGATTTATTATTTACATTTTTTTCCCTTACTAAACTGTTTAATGCTGCATTCTATATGTATATAGGTGTGTTTGCATTGTTTTAGATATTTAAAAAAAAAAAAAAATTCATCATAGAGTTGTTTATTGCGGGTTAAATTAAATGCGATATGCGGTGATGTCACAATCGTGTTGCATTGTGGGATATGGAGCTGCCTGAAGTGTACATATGAAGTAGACTCGTTCCCTTGGTCAAAATTGAGGGAGCGAGGGTCTATCCATATAAACTTCACAAAGTGGAACACACTTCAAAATGGCAGCAGGGATTCCCCTGGAGGAGAAGTGCTTAGGGAAGTTTGCAAGTGCGTTTCTAAATGTGGAGTGGAACGCAGCCACTCACTCTCACATTCACTAACTCACGCTCTCACTCACTCAATCACTCATGCACACCTCACTCACACACTCACTCACACATTCACACACTCACTCACGCACTTACTCAGCAGTACAAGTTGTACTGTAACTCGAGACATGATAATAATATAGGCTCTGATCCAAAGAGCTACCTATGTAGGTAACTGCCTACTAAGACAGCATTTTGAAATGAATCCTATTTTATTTTAATTTAGTTAAAAATATGAACAAATACTGTATTAGTAAATAACTAATACAAAAAATAACAGCTAGTTTGTGTCTTCAGGTAAGTTTCAGGTAAGTTTAAGTCTCAATGGCTGTGAGAGACTTCCTGCTTTTTGAACAAGGATGGACAAGTTATCAAACCCAAGACATTTTGTTCCAATGAATCATGTCTGAAGCCCCATTCCTGCAGGCAGATAAATGCAATTGAAATATGTTCGACAAGAACACCTCGTATGCATCTCTCCGTGTGTCAGAAATATATCCTTCAATTTGATAGGATCTGCCAGCAGAATTGATGGGTAGACATTTCTAGGTGGCCCTATAAATACGATTTAGTGCTGTCAAGATTGTTGTTTCTGTGATTGTGTCCTGGTTTTAACCAGTGTCCAGCACACTTTGATTTTTCCAGGCATCATTTTGGAACTCTTTACTAATGTTCCTGTTACATGTCTCGTGCACACCTCGACTCAACTCACAATTTACAATAGTAACCATTGCTAGTTGGCAATATAAGCAAAACTTGTTTCATAATATTCTCAATACATATAAAATACAGTTCAAAAGTATGGAGTCGGTATGACTTTTGAAAAAAAAAATTTCAACATTTTGCTTTTATGCTCACCAAGGAAGCATTTATTTGATTAAAAGTACAGAAAAAAAAATCAAACTAATCTCAGATTTACCAGTTTTGTATACAGTATACAGTTTCTACAGTAATTATTACTACAATAAAACTCTAGAAACTATATTTACCATGGTTAAAATGCTAATTGCGGCCCTGCATCCAGTAATATACCTCTATAAAAAATTTTAAAAAGTATAATCGGGCCATGCGAGTTTTACTGCAGCTTCACGTACATTTGCGATCATGTTTACGCAAGTATAAAATGTCGGCTCTGCCTCCTGCTGCTGACCAAATTAGCCCAAAACCAGCACACTCTCCACTCTCTCTCATCCCTTGTTTCACTGTTTTTTTGTTTTTTTCTCTCTATTTCCGCAGTGTGACTGGGGGGGAGTTGTTTGAGGACATCGTCGCCAGAGAGTATTACAGTGAAGCTGACGCAAGGTGGGCTCTCCAATTTACTGTTGCTGTGGTTACTGTGCTGCAGCCTGCTGTGAGCAGGTCACACTTACACGCACACACACACTTACATCTGATTCAAAAGCACAGAAAGAGGACGATCCCTTTTGTGCAGAAAAACTAAGAGCCTTTAATGATGGTGGAGTTGCAGAACTGGCAATCAACAGGTGCCACACAAAAACGCATCCATTTGCCCTCATTTGGCCCCTCCTTTTGAGTGCATAATTTCTGCACCACTAACAACAGCAGCACTGAACTGCAAAAATGAAGATTCTGTCTAAACCGGTTTCCCAGAGAGGGGGATCTAGTGGCACAAAAATTACACACTTTTGAACAGTGTCTTCATGAACCAGGAGTGAGTGTATAAGTCTCTAAGGGACTCTGATTCCAAGTTAAAGCCCCAGGCATCCAACGCAAACACCCTCCAGCAGTAAGCTGTGTTTTAATGCGCTCATACGGGACTTTGTGGTAAATATGGTTTACAAGAGTTGCATGATGCCAGTTTAGCTTCTAAGGTTTGATATTATGCAATGTTCAGACTGCAGGTAAATGTGGCCCAGATCCTACAGTGTGAACAGCACAAACCACATGGACTCTGATCTTTTCGATTCTGATTTGGGCCACTTCCATAAGTGGTCCTAAATCCGATACATGCATTTTGCAATGCAACCTCAATCTGAACAGTCAAATCGGAATTCGTGCGACTTTTAAATTTTCTGGCTTACGTGGCAGATGACACAATAAATAATCCCATAATCACGTGTTTACTTCTATATGACAGCGTGCTGCATGATGTCTGTTTATCGATCTTTTGCAGATGCGGGTCAGTTCAAGACCATGATCTGTTCACACTGGATCTGATATGGGCCACATTTAAAACAACAATGTGAACAGCTATACAAAAAAAAACATGGATCAGGATTGAGTGCTAAGGCTCGGAGTGTGAACATAGTTTTAGATAGATAAGTAAAGACAGATAAAAAGAGGGTGAATGGGAAAATTGGTGAGAAAAGGGACATTTTATACAGAGATCAGATGTCTTGTGTGTATGTGTGTGTGTGTGTGTGTGTGTGTGTGTGAGAAAGCGAGAGAGAGAGAGATACAGAGAGAGAGATACAGAGAGACAGGTCTTTTGTGTCCAGTGGGATTTGTGCTGTCCTGAAAATGGAATGCTGGGCTTAAAATAACCAAATTTGGGCAAATAGCTTCTGTGGGCTTTTGTAACATTAATATACTCAACAGTCTTTTTCAATCTGCTTTCTTATCTTGTGTACTCCAGTTTTCTTATTCCCTTGTTCCTTGTGGCATGTCCTAACTAAGCTAAAGTGACAAGTGATCAAATCTATGTCTTCCATGTTTCTTGTCACTGGAAAGTTGTCACTTAGTTAGGACATGGTAAAAGTCTGCACTTCTGAATATAATATAATAAATATTACATTACATTACATTACATTACATTACATTACATTACATTACATTACATTACATTATATTATATTATATTATATTATATTATATTATATTATATTATATTATATTATATTATATTATATTATATTATATTATATTATATTATATTATATTATATTATATTATATTAAAGCAACAAGCCCCAAGAAGCCATGGTTTACAGTGAATTTAGAACAGCTAAGCGGCGTTGTTAGGCTTGATGCAGAGCAGAGCTTATTGCTTCACAGGGCTTATTGCTTGCTTTTATAAAACTGTTATTCCACATACCTGGCAAGGTTTCATAAAATACACACAGACACAAAAATGTAATGCTATTTATGAAAATTATTATTCTTCCGCCAAGCAACGCACAGACACGGTGGAGCAGTAATACTGATGTAATCCGGTCACAAGTGTAAAGTAATATACAACAGCTTTGAACGCGGCTCAACCAATCATAATCAAGGACCAGAACTATCTATATTTTATTTTATTTTATTTTATTTTATTTTATTTTATTATTTTATTATTTTATTTTATTTTATATTTTATATTTTATATTTTATTTTATTTTATTTTATTTTATTTTATTTTATTTTATTTTATTTTATTTTATTTTATTTTATTTTATTTTATTTTATTTTATTTTATTTTATTTTATTTTATTTTATTTTATTTTATTTTATTTTATTTTATTTTATTTTATTTTATTTTATTTTTACACAGTGATTAATCGGCTGAGAAATTTCCCACAAAAAAATAATTTATGGTCATTATTGTGTTAAATGAGAAAATAATCAAATAGACAAAAGGTAGCTTTAGAAAAAAAATATTTTATTTGATTCAACATAAAATTTATTACACATAACCTTTTAGGCTACAACAGCTATGAGGCCATGAGGGTGAGTAAATGATGACAGAATTTTCATTTTTGGGTGAACAATACCTTTAATGTTTTTTTATTTATTAATATTGAATATTAAATAATTTCTTTAATGAAATAATACTCTAAATAAGAAACAAAAACTTTAGATGGCGGAAAATGTCTAAATGAGTGAGTCATTCATTCATTTGATTCATTCTAACGGCTGATTCATTCAGAAATTAAGTAATTGGCTCTCTTTTTTGAATGGGCCATTGAATCATTGGTTCACCTGTTTTGTTCAAATCGCCAGTTCATTCAGAAACACCACTGCCCCTATATCTTGAATTTTATGGGCATATAACTGCCTTCTATAGACTATATCACACAGTGATATATGCCGTGCATCATGTTCATATGAAATGACCCCAGACCTATGTAGGTGTGGGGCAGTGTGGGTGCATTTGTGTTAATAATTCCATAACTAATTAATTAAATTAACATGTTAAATTGAGAGCCCTAATTATATTACATTACATTACATTACATTACATTAAAGCTATCCATCTGTTTTGCTAAAACCTACAAGTTACCTTTGAAGAGAAGTCTATTGTACACTGTCATGACCGTACCATCATCTATGCCATTTCCTCTGAACAAATTCAATAAGGATCTAAAGAAAGTCATGCATAATTTCACATTAATACTAAGTATTTATAGCAGCATGACACCAAAGCAACACACACACGCTCATTCTGGTTCATCTGTCCTGGTTAGGCCTCTATAACATTGTTATAGGATTACAGCTTTAAGAGGGATGAGATAATACGTGTACATGTGTGTGTGTACCTGTCTGAGAGTGAGGTGCTTTTCCAAGAGTAACGCCCACCACAGCTATCCCACAATCCACTGCTCATCTTATGTGCCTCAGTCACATTATACTTGACCCATGACTTGGCTCATTCTACTAAAGTAGTAGTAGTACGTGCGTATGTAACATCAATCATACATTCATGGTGTTTAATTTAAATGCTTAATTGAATTGTCCAGCAGAGGCTGTTTATTAACTTTACTGTAATCACTTTCAAAGGTTTATTTTAATTAAGAGATTGAAATTATGGACTTTAATTAATTCATTACAAAATGTAATGATCCGAAGCAACAGACTTTCTGTAGTACCTTTTTTTTTTTTTTTTTTATGTTTTTGTAACCAGCTCATAAGACTTTTTCAGTTTTCAAAAAAAAAAAATTGAAAAATTGGAAAATTATACCTATTAAGAGAGAAAAAAATGAAGGGAAAAGACTGTGTGTATATATACTGACTTTTGTAATACAGTAAAAAAAAAAAAAAAAGGTTAAAATCTATATTTAGCCTTATCTCACCCCCTCGCTAATCCTTATGATCTTTCTCTGCCACTGATTGATTTATTATTCTGTTTTTCAGCCAGTGCATCAATCAGATCCTGGAGAGTGTCAATCATATTCACCAGCATGACATCGTTCACAGAGACCTTAAGGTGAGTGAGAGCCAGTCGCCACGACAACCCCACACACGGCAACCGGTCTGTCTCTGAGGGTTTCCATGTCGATGCCCTGCCCAACACAAACACACAGATATACACACACACAACAGTATTCCTGCTCTTGTTTATTATTCCCCTCATTTTAAGTGAACTACTTATCTGTAGTTGGGGTGTTTTCCCTACTGTTCAAATGCTCAAATATGTACTACTAAGACTTTTTGTACAGAGGATTATCTTTGTTTAAAGTAATACTCTTTTTTAGCAGCGCTAAATAAACAATTCATTATATTACCATATGAATCAAGCGCACTCATAAACATCACGCTTTGTGTCTCCACTGCAGTGCGTGCGAATGTATGACATGAGCGCGTGTATATGTTGTCTTGACAGTGCCAGTGTCTTTGATAATGCAAACAGACACACACAGTTTTATCATGTCCTCCTATTGTGCATTAGTCACATACACTGCCCTCCCCCATGTGTATGTGAGCCCAATGATGAGCAGCAGAGATGTGCCCAGGCTGGTTGCCATAGTGAAGAAAGTGATACGACAACTGTTGCTGGTATTGCCTGAGAGACGGAGGGATGTGGGAGGGGTCACCACGAGTCTCACCATCCCTCATTTGTAGTCTGCTCGTTTAATGAGGGAGAGTGAGAGATTCACACCTATGGGCATAAATTTCCCTGCATCCTCATAACAGATGCATTTAAATTCTGTGCTTGAATGTAGAACTAGAGGGTGAACTCTGCGCATTGAGAAGATATATGTGCGGCACCTAATGAATCAAGCCTATTGAGTTGTGTATTTGAGAACCTGGAGAGGAAATCGACTTTTCCAGCCTATATTTTAGTGTGAAAGTCTTCCATTCTGCCAAATATATCTTTCTGGGCCTTTTCACTAAGTTGTGTACTTGAAGCTCCTGGATATTAATGCACGTTTGTGTTTGATATCAAATTTGGAGCACTGACAAAACTGCAGGAAATCCACCCTAATATTTGCTCAGCGCGTAAATGTGGTTGTAAAGCAAACTCTATAAGCCATGTATAAACTCGGTTACCTGTATGGACAGATCTTTGACCCCTGAAATCTGTCTTATCCTGCTGAGCTGGTTTGGCTGGTATAGTGAAACCACCTGTTCATCTGCACATCTGCTGGTGATGTGCTTCACGTTAGTGGCTGTTCACACTGACAGTAAGTGGCTGTATTGATGGTCTTGTTAGATTGGTAGTGTATATTTTTTAGGGCATCCAGCAGTAAGAAAACCCACATTTCGGGTCAAGATATTAAAAAAAAAATAAAAAATACTTTGTGTATTCAGCAAGGATGTTTTTAATTTGATCAAAAGTGACAGTAAAGACATTTATAATTATATTTCGAATACATTTAGCAATTTCTATTCATCAACAAATCCTGAAAAAGATGTATCATGGTTTCCCCAAAATAACTATTTTCGACATTAATAATAATGTTTTTTGAGCACCAAATCAGCATATCAGTATAATTTCTGAAGGATCATGTGACACTGAAGACTGGAGTGATAGAAAATAGTGATTTTAAGTAAGCAATAAGGTACGAGAGCCGTGAATAAGTCACGGCTGAAGGGCGTTGTTATGCATGACGTGAAGCCATGACTTATTCATGACACAGCACTAGCTTCTAATACCTTATTGCTTTTAGAAAACGGTTACCACACAATACAAATATTAAAGCCAAAAATATGTATCAATGCAACTTTCATGAAGTAAACTTTCACTAAAGCCTTTTGTTGTGAACACGGAACAAGACGCAACTGACAAATGCTTTGACTAGCGCTGTCAGTCATGGAAAACCCCTTAACTGGTAAAAGGACAGGATGATACATTGGACATTTAAACATTTTTTTTATTATGAACATAGGACTAACCTGAAGCAAAATGCTAAATCTGAATGAAGGTAATAAACTCGCTCACTCGATCTCTTTCTCACAATACTCTTCTGCATAATACAGTAAGCTTCAATGAACAATATCCATTGAGTACAAACAGTTTACGTCGCTAAGAGTGGTTGCTAAGGTAGTTGTGTAGTGATACACAGAACCGTTGGGTGAAGCGGTCAAAGCCGTGTTTTGTCGTCAATAAAACAGCGATTGACTAGTGTCTATATTATGACTATTTTTGGTGATTATGTCTTTAATTTTAATGAATACAAATCATTATGTAGCTTTTTTTTTACAGTAATACAGTAAAAATAACTTGAAGTTATGAGAATCATTATTTAGAATATTAAGAATTAAAGTAAATTGGTATGCTGCTCATTTACATATGTTTAATTTTCTCAGCTTTATAGTTTGTCTGGATGCACCTAGATTGTATGGAAAATGCCCAAATTCTGATTGTAATAAGTGACGTCTGGTTGCTTTGATGCTGCAAATCTCTGTCAGTGTGAACATCTCATTAGATTCAACGTTCAACACCAGTAAACTCTCCCAGCTTTAGGCCACACGCTGTGCACCGTCAATCCCAAAGAATCTTTTTAACCTGCCTTTGGAGTCGATTTGAAATGTTTGTGAGTGTTTAGTGTGTTAAAAGCTTAATCTGCTTTCCTCCTCAGCCCGAGAACTTGCTGTTGGCCAGTAAGATGAAAGGAGCGGCAGTGAAACTGGCTGATTTTGGGCTGGCCATCGAGGTGCAGGGAGATCAGCAGGCCTGGTTTGGTAAATAACTCTATGACTTCAGCTCTAATTCTGCTTCTCACACAAACTTTTACTTGTGAGGATCTCACGAGTTGTTGCTAATTACACCTATCCAAATGATTTCCTTAGATTCAGTATAGTGATAGTAATGTTTGCCTTAGCATTCACCTAATTAAGATTGTTGCATTCTTGTTTTGCCCATTTATTAATACTTTTTATACCTTCTACAGCAGTGGTCACCTTTTTAAGCCCAAGATCCTTGACCTCGACCTTTTTGAAAGACCTTTTTCTTGACAGAAAAAGACAGCCTAGATTGTATTTAGTATTTTTTTCGTGCTCAATGTAGATTCTGATTTATTTTCTTATTTTTACAAGCAAATTGGCCAATTCTGATACTGGGTGCAGATATTTATTATTAATATTATTATGAAAAAATAAAAAAACAGCCATTTCAAATTAGAGGGAATCGCTGATTTTTAATCACAATGCAAGCAAAGATGCTACGAGGGTTGCATGAGCAGTTGTTTTTTATTTGAATTAAATTTAATTTCAAGATTTAAAGCAAAAACACAACGGTCTGACTTTATCTTTGTGAAATTATAAATGCTACAGACACAAAAAAAAGCATGAAACAAAAACAGCAAGCTGAATGAGACGCAGATTCACTCTCTGACAGCAGGTGGTGCTTATGGAGCAACAGTGATACAGCGTTTCCTTGGTTACCACTGTAAACAAAGCTGAATGCGCTAATAATTAGCTACTTTATTCGGAGGTAAGAGGAAAATAAAATGCCATTTCCATCGAAATCTTCCTGAAGACTGATCTCCTTTTAGAGATGAATTCATATTCCCTCACCCCCAATTCAATATTTATATTTTCTTCCTATTTCGAGCATCGTGAACAGTGAGCTGCTCTGCGTGCTAAGTTACAGAATTTTCTCCTCTTCGTGTCCGTCTTCAGCGTCTCTGTTAACGGCCGTTTACAGACTCAGTCATAATGTGGGCTGTTTACCTTTATCTGTCTGTCCCAGTAGCTCCAGAAAATAACAAAAAAATAAATACAAAAATACAGTACAAAGACTGGAGAAATTTAATGCATTTCTGTTATTTTCGCGAGCTACTGGAACAGTGTTAAAGATCGACCAGTCGATTGCGATTGACGGGTTGGCGACCACTGTTCTGCAGTATACAGGTATACTTCTTGTTTACTACTAGTCTATTAAATTTGACAGGATTTACTATGTTTGTGAGGACTTTTCAGACATTTTACCCACACAACTGTGCTGATTCCCTCGTAAACTTCTTTCAGATTATCTTAAAAGGATGTTCCGACATTTCCCGCTCCATTACCTCCAGTCTGAAATGGATTGGAATGGCCACAAAGGCTCATTTTCTGGCCGTGCTAAATGCCAATCTTTGCCCATTTCATGTTTCCCTTTCACACATCATTTCTGTTGGTGTGTGAAAGATCCTTTAGCTCTGAAAATGTCCCTCAACAGCTGCCTTTCCTGGATAAAATCATCATTCAGGCTTCTCTCAGGCCTTGTGGCCCCCTACTGGCAGCTAGTTAATTCTGCTTCCATTCTGCTTTATGCCAATCAAGTATCAGTACAGCTTTCTTTAGTTTTAAATAGGTAATCATCTTGTTTTGACTGATGTATACCTAAGCTTTGTGACGAGCAAAGCTCTGTGGGTGGTATAATTGTTATATACAAGCTATATGATTGGACAGCGCAGAATTATTTTACCACAGTGGGCAGCTGTTTAAAACCCATCTATTTCCAGCCCTCTTCAGCCTTGCCAGTGCTGGAGGGAGGTAGCAATCTCAGCACATCATCATTTTGGATCTGAATGGTTCTGGCGAATGGAAAAACTATCCACACGCACACACACATGCTTGGAATTATTAGCATTTCAGTAAATATTAATTGGCTGAACTACATCGCCTACAGGAGTCTGCAGTTTGCATCCACTTTATGTTATACTCAGAGTGAAGAATGGTCACTTTCCAACTTCTTTGCTGTTTTGTCTTAGGTTTTGCTGGCACACCTGGCTACCTGTCTCCAGAGGTGTTGAGGAAGGATCCCTACGGCAAACCTGTGGACATCTGGGCCTGTGGTGAGTCTTCAACAGGGTCCTTAATCATTAGACCTCATGCATATTCAGTTTGCTTGAACTGCTTCCTATATTAACAGGTTGCAGTATTCACACTGCATGAATGCTGCAGAGCACTGCAAGTAGAGTTTCAGTGCCGAACCTATTTTTGATGTGTGTCGCATACTGAACTCAGCAGAAAATATAGTGCAGGTGCACTGTAGACCTGTCTGTCAACACAATCTTTTGCAATATATGATTTGCTACACTTTATTTTACAGTGTCATTGTTACATATGTTACACTGGATACTATTGTAATAACTGTAAATTATGCACAATTACCAAACCAAACCCTAATCCTAACCTTATTGTAAGTACATGTAGTTACTTAATATCATTCAGTACTTAAATGTATAATTACAGTGTAACAAAAAGGGGGTTCATGTTGCAGGTTACACATGCAGTAACAAGGCACACAAACTACACTTTCTTTTTACGTAAATTATTAAGTACTAGTCAACAGTGTTTAGTTCCATGTAAAACCATGTTACTATTTGGATGTAAATATGGTATTCCTTTGTCTAATAAATTGTATTCCATTTACAATCCAGTTGTAATAGTTAACTTGCAGTGCATTAAAATTGTGTAATGCACAACTAGCTGTGGATTATCCCGCTTATACCATGGTTACTTGCAAACACTGACTAGTTAAATGTTTGAACCACAAAATTTTACTGGAAGGGTTAAAATGAAAGTTAATTTATATCTACGACTCATTTGATATAGCATTCTGCGGTAAGATTACATTTATTTGATTGAATTATTGAGAGAGAGAGAGAGAGAGAGAGAGAGAGAGAGATGAATGACCTGCATGACCTGTGCAGTGTCTCTATAAACAATGAAGCTGTGAGTTTAATTACTTTAAAATCAGCAACATTACCACTTCTTTGCTGAGTAATATAATGTAGCAATTCAGTAGCGAAGCTAATTTATTAATAAAAGTCCTGGGGCAATGTTGACGACAAGTTTCTGTGCTCCTGAATGTATCTGTGTGTGTGTATCACAATCTCTGATCTCTGTGTGTGCGCGCGCGCATGTGCTTCAATGAAAGCAGCTCATTGATATAGATCGTGATTAAACTGACTGGAGCTACCTGTGCATTACATGGTTTGAACTCACACTTTCCAGACAATCAGAATGGAGTATTCTGACAGACCATGGTATAAACGTACTGTAATGCAATCAGTGGAACAGCTTCATAACCATGCTGAAAATACCTCAGAATGTCTGTCATCCAATCAATCAAATATTTAACAGTATAAGGTTATTGTTTCTTTCTCTCTTGTTTTCCATTTCTTTTACAGGTGTAATCTTGTACATTCTACTAGTGGGCTACCCTCCATTTTGGGATGAAGATCAACACAAGTTATACCAACAGATCAAGGCTGGAGCTTATGATGTAAGTACATTTGTCCACCAGTGCAGCCACACTCTCACTGTCCCTGTCTGTAGCAGTTCCACTCGAAAACCCCCTTCATCTGATTGGTCTTTGAATGCACCATCAAGTCTTTAAATGGGGGCATTCACTAGGAGTGAATGTGGAAGTTTTTGCCTTCCATATTTCTTTTGGCCACATTTCTGTCAAACTTGCATCAATTTTTGAAGCCATGTTTTACTTTTAAATCATATTTTGGGATGTTTCTAATTAGTCCAATCTATGTGAATTTATTAAGTCATAAATCAGTCTAGTGAGGCTTGTTTAATTTTAGACTGCACATCACAAGGCCTCTACATCCTTTCAGAAAATCCCTGGAATTTCCCAGCAGGATACCGTTAACATTTCCTGTGAACGTTTGTGAAATCACTTGGAATAAAATTCAAGAGGGAGAGCTGTGCAAGAAATGTTTAAACCTATGGCAATAATGGGCCAAGAGGTGGAAATAAAATCATTTATTAAAGCTTAGAGACACAAATAAAATAAAATGTAATCAACAAATGATCTAACAACTAATCAATGAGCTGGAATTTTATTTTATGTAAAAAAAAGTTTTTTTTATAAAATAACCTTTTATTTTATAAAATTCAGCCTTTAATTAATTATTCTTTTTTTTCTAATTATCCTATTAAAAATAAAAGAAATATAAAATAATACAATTAAATTGCAGCTCATTGCTTAATTGCTCCACAATTATTTGATTACAACAGATGTCGCAAGGTCTCTGCGACACTTACTGTGGTCCAACGGCCTGTTTAATTTCTGATTGGGTGCGATTTAGAACTACTGGTGCTGTTATTGATTATGTCAGGCCCTCCCTGACGCATTGCAGAGAGATGGGCTTTGCTTAGAAACAACTGCCTTGTCCTAGAGTGTATGTGCTTGTTTGTTTGCGTATATGTGTGGTGCGTTTTTAAATTGTTCATCAATTGCATCACTGTGTCACACCCTCAGATGTATGTCGCAGGACATGAAGCGAGTGACTGCCCCAGAGAGATTATTCATTCTGTTAAAATGGGTGTTTAAAATAAAAAAGGGAGGAGATTATTATAACTGTGGCCTTTTGTGAAAATGATGGTTAGATGGTTTTAGTGGTCACAGTGTCAGGTCTGGTCAGGGGAGGAGATGTGACAAATCTTTTATCACAAAATATATTAAACAATCCAACCACAAAATGGTTTATATCAGGAATCGTAACCTGTTGTGAATCATGACAAATAAGTGTTGCAAAAGTTGGGGGTCGGTACATTTTTTTTTGTAATTTTTTTTTAAAATAAGTCTATTATCCTCACACCAGCTGCACTTATTTAATCAAAAATACATTAAAAACGGTAATATTATGAAATATTGTCACAATTTAAAAGTACTGCTTTTCATTTAAATAATTAAATAATTAAAATATAATTTATTCCTCTGATGGCAAAGCTGAATTTTCAGCATCATTACTCCGGTCTTCAGTGTCACATGATCCTTCAGAAATCATTCTAATATGCTGATTTGGTGCTCAAAAGCATTATCAATATCAATAATAGTAATATTTTTATGGAAACTGTGATACATTGATTCTTTGATGAATAGAAAGTTCAAAAGAACAGCATTAATTTAAAATATAAATTTTTGTAACATTAAATTATATTACATTATATTAATTTCTTTCAAAAAAAAAATCTTACTGACTTTTGCAAACTTTTGCATGGTAGTGCATATGTAACAGAAGGCAATAAATATTATAAAGATAGTTCTGGCTCTAAATTCTGATTGGATGATTCCTCCACTTTTTATTTTTTGCATTTTTCTTTGTTGGTATCACGTGTAAAGTAAATAACGGTAACAATGTTTATATATCTGCCATGGCATGAATCTTATTCTAAATCTCTACAGGTTGGCACAGTGCTATTATCACACAGTATATGCCTTAAGAATTGAATTAGGAAACCTTACCATGAGCTTCTGTTTTGTACTTTTGTAACCTTTGTCACGTGATCACAATCAATGAGGTGTAGTTGAGCCTCATCATTCATTACGAGCTTCTGTCACCGCGCCTTCCGGCATTGTGGTCACATTTGGATGCGCCGTCCGCAGTCCTGAGTGGCCGTCTTTGCTGAAGCAGCGCACAGCAGTGCAAAAACGCCCCACCCATGACATGTATTAACAGTGTCCTGAGCCAAAAGCGCAGCTAAATCACTCTGTGTAAGGTCTTATGAGCACCTGCAGTGTTTCTAAGTACAATCCACATGCTCGTTTTAGCTGATGCAACACAGCTTGATGCGCAAACAAATTATACTTCCTGGAACCTGCCCAGGGTTTTCTTGGAACAGACAAAGGATTTGTAACGGCCACATTAAGATCTCCTGGTACGAAAAAGGAGGTGTGACACACATTCAACACTGATACAGACACAGCTTTTTATTGGCTAATTACAACTGCAATTTTCTCTAGTTATGGGCTGCAATGAAGCCATGAGGTGTGAAATGCGCAAGCAACATGTTTCGTGCACCAGCCGTGCCGAATAGGCCGGCTGTAGGAGGCCTGACTGCCGTGACTCATTGAATCCTGTACGCTGCCTTGTGATAGGTTTAATTTCATTAGGCCTCGATTCAGACTGCTCTGTATGTGTGTCAGTACGTCTTGTGGTGTGAAAAGCACTCTAGGCATTCTCCTGCATTTAGATTGCATATCTAACACTCACTCACGATTCTTTCCCCCACAGTTTCCTTCTCCGGAGTGGGACACGGTCACCCCCGAGGCTAAGAACCTCATCAACCAAATGCTGACCATCAACCCAGCTAAGAGAATCACAGCAGAGCAGGCCCTCAAGCACCCATGGGTCTGCGTAAGTTATCTTTGCCGAAGACTACATTTACCGCAAGCCCCGAGCAAGAAAGATCCGTTGGGAATGATCTGAGCTCTTTTAGAGTTTAATGTGAAGTGCAGTCTTACACGCGGTCACATTCCACATATTTGAGCTCTGCGAATAGGTTGTTTGTTTTGACGTTTGAGGTGCTTAAAGGAATAGTTCACTCATATATGAAAATTGTCATTATTTGACATTATCTGACTTTTGAGTATGTCATACATGAAATTTTTTGTAATGTGCCTGTCGCTCTTTTCTTTGCAACTACAATGAATTGGGACTGGAGACTTCAAATGTCAAAAAATGGTGCAAAAGCATTCTGGCTGCATGATTGATCGTGATCACCATTTCTTTTTTTCTCGATTAATTATATGGATACATTTTTCACGCACTGTTTTACTTAATCTTCCTAAACTGGCAGCAGTGTGCACAATGCCATCTTTGCACTGGAAAAAGAAAAAAAAAGCTGATGATTTGAAAACATGGGGCCAGATTTACTAACAGCTTGCGCCAGCGCAAACCCTCTTTTGCTGTTAAAAAACTCCTGGCAGGATTTACTAAAGACACGCAGTGAAAAATTTGCACCGAAGAGGCATGCCATTTTTTTAAGCTGACCTTATTGCATATGCATTTGTAGGAGTTTCCCTTTCAGATGCAAAATTTATGAGGAGAGTAATTAAATGAATCATTCAAGGTGATAGTCAATCTACACTAGTCAATTTACTGGTATTTGCTCCATTATTTAAGCAGTCAGTCTGAATTCCTTCAGTTTGCTTGTTGACGTTCTCTTGATTTGAACAGTCGATTTTCTGAGCAAAATAATCATGATCATCAGTTTTTCGTGCAGCCCTAAGAAGCATCATAAATGTGGTCCAAACAACTCTGTTCTATTTTCTGAGTCCAGACAGGAATTTGTGCTTCCCAAATGCATTTCACCCATCCAAGTGCACACACACCCGGAGCAGTAGGCAGCCATTTTTGCTGCGGTGCCCAGGGAGTGATTGGGGGTTAGTTGCATTACTCAAGGGCACCTTGGTTGTGGGTATTGAGAGTGGAAGAGAGCGCTGCTCATTCACTCCCCCCTACCTACATATCCTGCCGGTACTGAGACTCGATCCCACAACCAAGTCCAACTCTCTAACCATTAGGCCACAACTGCCCCAATCAGTTGTATGAACTACTTTTATGGCACTTTTGAATTCTTCTTGAAGCCTGAAAGTGCACTATTCATTGAATTGGAAAAGCAACAAGTATATTATTAAAATATCCTCTTTTGTGTTCCATGGAAGAACAAAAATCATACGGGATGGGTAAATCATGAGGATGGGTAAATAACGAAAGAACGTTCCTTTTTGGGTGAACTATTCCTTTAATTGGTTCAAATACCTCAATAACGCTGATGTGCAATATTTTTCTTCTTCTTGCATTTGCTTGTTTCAGCAACGGTCCACAGTGGCATCCATGATGCATCGCCAAGAGACTGTGGAGTGCTTGCGCAAGTTCAACGCCCGCAGAAAACTCAAGGTACGGCATGGGTTTGAAGGGCCCTTAGACTAACTCCAGTCTTCATCCCTTGGGTAATTAGTGCTGAAATTCCTGTTGCCATGGACTAAACACTCTATTTTTCTCTGTCTTTGTTCAGGGAGCCATTCTTACTACTATGCTGGTTTCTAGAAACTTCTCAGGTGAGTTTCCTCATTCTCCTGGGATCAGGTAGGAAAGTGCAAAGTCATGGATGAACTTGGCCCACCTCTTGAAGTCTTGCTCCAGTTTTTCACTATTAAAAAGATCTCTAAAGGCTGGCTCAGTAATTTAATTGAGGGAAAATTCACTTAGCATCTAGAGCTTTGGATTACAGGAGAATAAAGTTTTAGATTTTTCTGCTCCAAGAGTTCTTTGAGCTGTTAAGGTTTTCTCTCTGAGGCTTGAGGATAACAGTAAAGGAATATCAATAAGTTTCTTCTTCATTTGTTTAATTGTTAACATTTGCAGTTTACTTCCTGAACAGACAATGTTTATGGTTTGTGCAGGTATATCTTTTTGTTTTTGATAATGCAGGTTTGAGAGCTTTAGCTTGTTTTAGAGACAGATATTCTAGACATTAATTCCTTATAAAAAACAATGGTAACTTGTTCAGTAGAGGGTTTGAAAAAATTCCATAGCTTCTCCCAACTCAACGCCTCTCTGTCCAATAGTGGGCCGGCAGCATACCAGCCCTGCTGCTCCCACCACAAGCACTGCCGCGCTTGCACAGGAAGGTATGTGAGAGTGCATCTCCTCACCTCGCCACCAGGGGGACCAGCGAGCCCCCTCCACAATTCCTTCAAACCCCCACCCTCCCTCTGCTCTATCCAACCAGCATGCATCCAATGAGAAGCCTGCCTCTCTTGTCATCACTTGCATAAATTATTTGGTTTACTTCAGTCTCCACTCTCATTAGCAACATCTGCTGTATAGTCTAAGAGAAGTTCTCACATTTAAAAGGATAGTGGCCCGCTGAGTTATCATCTCTCACAGATACACGTCATGCATTTGAGCGATGTGTAAGAGTTTATGAAATAGCATGTCATTTTTTCAGCCGTGTTTTTTTTACTGCTTTGCTTTTACATGACCATGTAACTTTAACATTCATCTAGCTACTCTAGCTTTTAATCCTACAAGTGTTAGAGCAGGTTCAATTATCTTCCCTCCACTAATCAATGAAATAAATAATTAAAATTAATTGCTCGACGTAGTGGAAAAATCACCTTTTGCTGTAACTAGAGTTCATAGAAGTTGAGTTCTGGGCATCTGGCAAATTCAACTTTAAAAAAAAAAAAAATCTAAATTAAAACCATTTTCTAGTATTTATAGTATTCGGTTATAGTTGATTTAATTTTGTATGGGATTTCTTAATTATTTTAAATCTTTTTCTTTGTGATCAATGTTTGTTACACTCTGAAAAATGCTGGGTTAAAAACAACCCAAGCTGGGTTGAAAATGGACAAACTCAGTGATAGTCTTGTTTTAACCCAGTGGTTGGGTTAAATGTTTGCCCAACGTGCTGGGCGGTTTTATTTAACTCGACTATTGTTTAAAAATTACTATATGGCTGGCTTAAAATGAACCCAAAATAGGTTGGAAATTAAAAATCAGACATATAATTACTAGAGGCAACAATAAAAAGGTGAACATTTGTTAACAAGCAATTTAATAAATGTTTAATTATTATTCATTAAACATAATAATAAATGTTCATTAATTTAATGTATTACTAGATATTAATGTCCAACATACATTGGGTTCATTTTAAACAAGCAATACAGTCATTTTTAAACAATAGTTGAGTTAAATAAAACTACCCAGCAGGTTGGGTAAACATTTAACCCAACCGCTCGGTTAAAATAACCCATTCACTGGGTTAAAACAACACAATTGCTGGGTTTGCCCATTTTCAACCCAACTTGGGTTTTGTTTTTAACCCAGCATTTTTGGAGAGTGTACCAAATTTTGAGAATGACCCTAATACTGACATTTGAAGCATCTTAGCTTTTGTTCAGCTTTCAAAAAGTCTATTTATCTGTCGGCATAGATTGGCTCTTTTTATATGCGTGAACAAACAATGTCTCATTTCATCTTGCAACTGTCCCCAGTTCAGTTTACACATAGCGGCTCTAGGCAAAACAATCCAATCAATACCACAGCACACCACAGCCACCACGAGACCCATTATAGGCTTGCATGCATTATTGTCTGCATGGAGTAAAAAAAAAAAAAAATGCGAATGCCGCTGCTTCTCCTTTGATTAGACTTTCTCTTTTTCTCTCTGTCTTTCTCGCTCTGCTCCTCTCGGTTAAATTGCTTCAGCCCTTTTTGGCCCCCTCCTTCCCTGCTGATCAGCTTTCTGGTGTTTTGTGCTATTGGGTTAAATAGCATTTAAGTGAAGTCTGCTTTAGCTGAAGATACAGGACCCCGGTCACGTGTCTGTCCTCCTCCACCTCATGGAGAATCATGAGGTTTGGGTGGGATGGAGCTTTGGAGGTTCTTAGATCCGTGTCCTGTGTTGTTAACTAAAGCAGACCCGTGCAGCCTAGCCAAGCCACCATTGCCCTACCACTCTTCCTCTCAACTCTTCCTGCTCCCCTCGCCAAGAGCGCAGGGGCTTAACTACATGGACGGGCAGGAGCGGGGTTGGCTTGCTGCCAGTCGTCAGACCCGATGTAGCTGGCGCATGTATCCGGTGAGCGCCAGGTGGTCTGCGGGGAAGGAGGCCCCCTGGAGGGCAGATGGACGACACTGTTGACAGTGTCTCTGAGTCAGGAGAAAGTGGAGAAGAGGTCTCTGGTTCCAGTTGTGTTGTCTGGTCAAATTGAATTGTTACACTCTCTAGGACAGCAGTCTGTCAGATTCAGTAAATGTCAGCCAGCTGCCATCTTCAACAAGCTGTGTCTGAGCAGCTGTCAGCATGGTGAGAATATTTCATATGTACGAAATGGTCAAAGGAGAACAATTAAGAAAAGATCAGATCCTTGCAGATCCCTCAGGATTATGGAAAACAAATAAGAGCTCTTTGCTGTCTTGTTGAACCTGTTAATATGTACTGTTTTGGTTGTTTCAGTAGTTATATGATGTGTTAGGATTAGCGTTCTACCGTACTTCTTTTTACTCTTTCCGCAGGATTTTCTGTATCCATAAAATTCCCCAAGGAGCTCTAAAATGCCTATAGAAAGCTATCCATTAGCATTCCCATTAAAGTTGTATGCGATCTGGATGCTGCCAGGAAAATGCACTCTTGGCTCACTGTTTGAAAAGTACAATTCATAAAATGTGTAAAAATACAAATAACTATTCTTAAAGGGTTAGTTCACCCAAAAAATGACATTTCTGTCATTAATTACTCACCCTCATGTCGTTCCAAACCCGTAAGACCTTCGTTCATCTTCAGAACGCAAATTATGATATTTTTGATGAAATCCAAGAGGTTTCTGAACCACACATTTTACTGGCGTTCTGACGTAAACACAGAAGCGTCGCACTGTGCTTACAACGTGAACAACACAGGAGACCGAACCACTGTAGTCACGTGGACTATTTTAACAATGTCTTTAAGCCTTGAAAGGTACAATGACGTTGCTGCCTATGTGTGGCTCAGAAACCTCTCGGATTTAATCAGAAATATCATAATTTGTATTCTGAAGATGAATGAAGGTCTTACGGGTTTGGAACGACATGAGGGTGAGTCATTAATAACAGAAATTTCATTTTTGGCTTTATATTATTTTATTATATGGACAGCATCTGTGGCCTCAATTACCACAAATCTCAGTTTATTTGTAATGCATTTCCATTCTCTTTTTACAAACTGAAGGACAAACCTAAGAGTTTAAAGTTGTATTTAACCTGGAATATTCCTTTAATGTTCTTTTGAGCCGTCCAATCAATGCTCTCCATCAGTTCTTGGCTTCAACTAGTACTGTAAGTGTTTATAACTCTTTATATTCTGTTATTGCTAAAGCCATTTCTCCAGTTGAATATGTACAATGTTAACCAATAACCAGTAATGACATTTCATCAATGTTTCTTCATTCTTTTTTTAAGAGCTTTTCATTATATGACCAAGCTAAGACTTACTGACCAATAGATTAAGAAGATAAGGCATGTTAGTGTGTCTGCTATGTCTCCTGTTAAATCTATAATATTTAATTTGTTGCTTGCACAGGTCTGATTTAAAGGTGTATTGAATGTTTAGTGGCTGTTGTAATTGATTTTACCAGCTCAATCTGCTGCCTTAAAGACCTTTTTTCTCTTTTCAAGCCTGAAGCATTATATAATAGGGGTGTGAATATTTGATCTCACTTTGATTATTTTCATTTGAAAATGAATCACAATTCAATTATTTTGCTATTATTATAAACCGATGCTTAAAACATGTAGGGACAATTAAACGTGCAAAAGATGTAGATTGCATATAATGGAAAATAGTTTGAAAAAATTGCAAAATAAGTTTTAACATTAAATGCATTATGCAATTATAAGTAGTTATTAAATTTTGTGATCAAGTGCATTGAAATGTATCTGTTCACCCCTGTTATTTAAACTGCATTAGGATGCCACATGATCGTTTTTAACCTTTTATAACCTGTTTTGCACAATATAACGATGTATTATTTTTATTTTTTTTAATTAAGGAAGGTTACTGCACTTTGTTTTGCACTGTTTGAAAATGAGTTAATTTCTTCTTCCTTTATATAATTTATTTCTACTCAGCATTAATAGTGGTATGACTGCAGCGTGGCCGTCCTGGGGTCCCAAATCCATCTGATTGTTCCGCAGTATAACGGAAGACTGCTGGCTCAGCTTTCCCAATCAAAGTCTGTGAATCCTATGAGACATAGTTAGATATATGAGAGACAGTGGAACGGTAATGAGTTGAGGTCTAGCTTTATGACTCCATCAGTGCATTGCATTATGGGACTCGTGGTTTAATCCCGTTGACACTGCATGGCTGACCGTATGGTGAATTGCATCCACCACCAGCACCTCTCACCTCATGATTAGTGAAGCATGAAAGCAGGCCTGCAATGCAAACAATGCCTGCTATCTTCCAGCTTGTCCTCTGCTTCTAAATGGGTTTTTGTCTTCTTAACCTTGCCATCTTTTCTTCCCATTTGTTTATGGAAGGTAAGGCGCTTACCAGGAATACCGAATGTGAAACTTGAGTTTTTAGGTTTTTTTCCATGATTGAGGTTTTATAGGCCTTACGCAAGTCCATTTGATTGTTCTCTGAGGGACTCTGAAGTATATCGGGGGCCATTTCCCCTACACTGACTCAAGACCTCTCAAACATGCCCTCTGGGAAATAACAGTTGCAGTTAAAGGAAAAATCAATTGCATACATTAGCCATGATTTTCCCTCATTATGTGTGCGGCCGCAAATGGAGAAACAAATTCATTCTCTCTATCTGCTCTGAGATTGGTGAAAAATGGAATAAAATGGGTAATTTATTCCAAGTCTATGCAGTTAGTTAATTTTAAAGGGGTTATATCATGCATTTTTATTTATTTATTTTTATTTTTCCCCCCATTTTGGTGGCAAAAAAATCACTACTAATATTATAAGAGATCCCTACTCTTAAAATATTAGGAGTGCTATTTTTGTTTGTTTGTTTTTTTGCTACCAAAATGGGCATAAGGACCATTTTCCACCCTGGCTCTGACCATTAAAATTAATTCCTTTTTTCTTCTTCTTCTTCTTCTTCTTTTTTTTTTGTTTGCAGCTAAACCTTTCATAAATACCCGCTCAAATGTGAAATGTGAAACAGCATTTCGCTGCACCTACTTAATGATTTTATATGTATTTATGAATAAGCTACCTTTTCAAAAGTTTGAGGTCAGTAAAATGTTTTTGAAAGAAGTCTTTTATGCTCATTAAGGCTGTATTTATTTGATCAGAAATACAGTAAAAACAGTAATATTGTGAAATATTATTACAATTTAAAATAATTATGTATTTTAATATATTATAACATTTTATTCTTGTTATGGCAAAGCTGAATTTTCAGCACCCATTACTTTAGTGTCACGTGATCTTTTAGAAATCATTCTAATATGCCAATTTGGTTGTTTCGTACTATATTCAATCTTTCAATATTTTCAAAATTTTTGTGGAAACCATGATACATACATTTTTAGGATTTTTTGATTAATTGAAAGTTCAAAAGAACAGGATTTATTTGAAATGGAATTCTTTTGTAACAACGAAAAAACTATTTACTGACCCCAAACCCTTGAACTGTAGTATATTTTTATTTATATGTATTTTTGCATATCTCTAATTGTGACTTTCACAAAAGAATGAAGTGTGCTGTACAAACTGTTGAATGAAATACTCAGCTAATCGTTTCTAAAATATTGAGTTTTAAGAAACTGTTTCTAACTGGTGAAAAGTTTGAGTTTGAGGTTACAATATGTTTTCACACAGTACAGTAGTTCAGCAAACTCTCTTTAAAGATCAAGGGAAATTTTGATCCCTCAAGATGTGACCCCTTTAAAGTTAATTTCACCAAAATGAATTTCTCATTTGCAGTAAGTTATTTATTTATAAGTTACTTTTTATCTTCATCTCCCAAAGCTTCATATATCTTTGGCTTAAACTGATATATAAAGATCTATGAGTAATTTCTCCTGTGGTGAAAAATGATTCTAGTCAGCATTACCTCCCAAACCCTGTATGCTAATGAATGACGGAATGCAAGCCAGCAGTTTGTTAAATGTTTTATATGGGATTCATTTGAAATATGTGCAGATGTGAACATTCTGTTGGTTTTGTCACTCACGCTGTATGCAGTAATTTGGTTTTTCTCTGTTCCCTTCAGCATGCAAAAGTTTACTCAACAAAAAGGCAGATGGAGTCAAGGTAAATCCACAGATGTTTTAATTTAATCACCACAATTTAATAAAAGTATATTGGCAACTTAAGCAGTACAGCTTTGCTATAGAAGTCTTGCGCTTTGAAGTCATTTTTACAAATTAGTAGTAGTACAACCCATGTGTTGCCTGAGCGGTCTAGTTATCAGACTGTATTATAATGATTTTGACAGCAACTATAAGGTACCTTGAAATGTCCATTAGTAATCGTCGCCCTCTGTCTGAATGATGGATAACTCTGTACAGTCATCTTCCTGGCATATGTTATTCATCTGTTGTGTGATTTTTTTTATTTTTTTTTTAACTGCCGTGACTGGCATAAAATCGTTTACTCACAGGAGGATCGGCTCCAATCATTTCCATAGTGATGTCATCCTTCTGAAAAGGAAGTTCAATCTGTCCTCTCTATTTCAGCCCCAGACAAACAACACTAAAAACAGTGTAGTGAGCGCTGTAGTGAACGCCATGAAAGAAAGCAACACGGCCTCTTCTACACCGATGGTACCTCATCTACATTCAACACTCTTTGTAACCCATATACTCATCTGACCGTATCCCATAATACATTTTTGCTGTAGTACTTGGTGCATGTCAGTTTTTGCATGTACTAAATACCTCAGACCTATAGGGCTGTGAAATCGTTTAATTGCGATTAATCGCATCTAACATAAAAGTTTGTGCTTATATATATGCATACATGTGTACACACACATATATATGTATGTGTGTGTGTGTGTGTATACACTGTATATACACAGACACACACATATATTATATAAGCACAAACTTATGTTAGATGCGATTAATCGCGATTAATCGATTTTACAGCCCTACTCAAACCTGTAGTTTGCTGTGCACTAGATGTCCTAGTCATTCCTCCCTTATGAGTTGATTTTTTTTTTTTTTTTGTGCTCTCATGTCCTTTCAAAGCACGTCTGGTACACATAATTGTGGTGTTTTATAAACATATCATTAGGAGTGATTTGTTCTTGTCCGTATGCTGCTGGTTTATGTCCTTCTGCACTCCTCTTGTCCTTAGTTTGCCTCTGAAGGCGTACACACCGCAATTACAAGTACAAGCAAAATATAGTCATCGGACAAGATGTCTTTGACATTGCACTTATTGTATATACATGGTGCTTAAAAATAACCTATAAAGACAAGAATTTGATCCAAGTCACCATACAGAGTAGCATAAATGTATGGATTTCAGCATACATTTATGTGCATAAACCAGTCACAGTAAAGATGCAGTGTCCCACACAGAAGGCTGTCTGCCGTTTGGCCGTGTTGGAAACTAGCAGTGTCCCTTGGAGATTTAGGAAAAGGAAAGTGGATTGACACTTCAGATGGGCCTTGTTTGCTCGACTGCCCATATAGCTGAGCAAAGAGCATCCTGGGACCTCCAAAACAATCCATTAAGAGCACAAGTTAACCCCCGACCCCTCCCGAGGCCTCCAAATGCCTCCACAGTGTTGATGGACAGCTAGCAACCACTGGGCTATCTGAAACATACAAGACAACAGAAGCGGCAATTGGAATAATATGAAGTATTTTTCACTTTTTTGAGGGTTCAGATGGGTCATAACATTTGGGAAAAATAACTGGAAGTTAATCTGAGAAAACATATAAAGCATACAGTATAATCCAGAAATTGCTTTACTTCAAGGCCTATTTTTAACTTGTTTATGATTCTCTATCCCTGTGGTTCTGGCAGAATATTTTAGTTGAATTTGAGAAACTGCATCTTTAGATCCATGTGACGCATGCCATTTATTATTTTTATAAGTGTACACATGTGGTCGATTTTCTGTAGTGAGCTGTGAACGTTCATCAAGCTCATAATGTACCTTACCCTTGTGTTCGTTTCCACATAAAGTATTTGTCTGTTTACATCATTATTTCTTTATTTGATCTCAAAATCCTTATTTTGTGATAGCTTTAAAAGTATGCGCGTGTATTCCTGGAGGATGTTGTCTTTAACCAGATCGTTGTGGATGCGAGTCTTACCTACTTTAATCATAATATGAAATCTTATTCAATTTTACAGGAGCCGCAAACTACAGTTGTGCACAACCCTGCCGATGGCCCCAAGGTACAATTTTCAGGAGCTTTTGGAATAGGGGTGGGAGAACAATTCACGAATTGCACTATTGTGGTTCTTTCTAAATGAATCTAGGCTGATCAAATGAAATTCTTAACTTGATTTTAATATATTGTTATATTTATTTTTACTTTCAAAAGATATAATAATATTTAATTAATTAAAGGGATAGTTCACCCAAAAATGAAATTGTGATGTTTATCTGCTTACCCCCAGGGCATCCAATATGTAGATGACTTTTTTTCTTCAGTCGAACGCAAATTATGGTTTTTAACTGCAACCGCTGCCGTCTGTCAGTCAAATAATAGCAGTGATTGGGATCTTGAACAATAAGAGTCGAAAAAACTTCCATAGACAAATCCAAATTAAACCCTGTGGCTCGTGAGGGCACATTGATGTCCTAAGACACGAAACGATCGGTTTGTGCGAGAAACCGAACATTATTTATATAATTTTTTACCTCTAATACACCACTATGTCCAACTTCGTTCAGCTTCCGGCTAGTGATGTCTCGTGCTCATTGAAGTATATCGGCGAGACATCACTTCCGTCATCACAACGCGTTTTTTGACCTCACTAACAGGAAGCTGAACGAAGTTGGACATAGTGGTGTATTAAAGGTAAAAATTATATAAATAATGTTCGGTTTCTTGCACAAACCGATCGTTTCGTGTCTTAGGACATCAATGTGTCGTCACGAGCCGCAGGTTTTAATTTTGATTTGTCTAAGCAAGTTTTATTTACTGTTATAGTTGAAGTTCCCATCTACTGCTATTATTTGACTGACAGACGGCAGCGGTTGCAGTTAAAAATCATAATTTGCGTTTGACTGAAGAAAAAAAGTCACCTACATCTTGGATGCACTGGGGGTAAGCAGATAAACATCAAATTTTCATTTTTGGGTGAACTATCCCTTTAATATGATGAAGTAAAATAAATAACTTGCAAAAGATTTGAGAGTTTTCACTCTTGCAAAAAAAAAAAGATGTATCAATAATCAGTTGAATCGTGAGTTTTATTAATAATGATAATAATAATTGTATAACTTGGAATAGACTGCGAAACTGTGCTGTTGCTAAAAAGCTCAATTATTTTATAATGGCTCTGTCTAAATTAAAAAACAAGTTAAATCTTGGTTATTTTATTTTATTTTGCAAAAGATTAGTGGGCCTGCACTGTTTGAGAATCATTCTCTGATTCAAGAACACTGAATCGAATCGCGAGTTGCCTGAAGATTCCCACCCCTAATTCTGAAACTGTTTTCAGAGACTTAATGCTATTCATTACTATTCCTTCACGTCTCATGTTTTGTTTGTCTTGTATGTTTTTTGTCTGTTTGTGTCCCCAGGGCTCCACAGAGAGCTGTAATACCACTGAGGAAGAGGATATGAAAGGTAGGAAAGGTACACAGATCTTCTCTCCTGTTCTCTGCATGCCTTCAGCACTGTGGCGTTCCAGCTCCCGGTGCTCGTGTCAGAAGAGTAATCCCTCTCCTCTCCGAGCACTTCCGGTACTGCAGTGCCAAAAAAGCCTTTGATTTAACAATATACATCTCACATCAGTCAACAGCCGTTTGAAATATGAAACGTGAGGCTGCGGAGACAGCTGAGACTTTGTAATTTGAAGGCAGGGCCATGAATGCGTGCTGCCGGACGGACAGGAGGGGAATTACAGTAAGAGGGCATTGAGACGGGGTTGTGCTTTACACATAAACATGCATGATGGCACAAAACATCTAAAAAGTTTACAGCTAAATTACTAGTTTAGAGATACAACATAAGCAAAGGGTCCAAAGTAAAGGTGCACCAGAGAGATTTAGCTATAATATAATGAGGGCAAATTCATTGTGGGAAAAAACCCAACACATTCACAAACATTCCTATCCGGACGGGATTAGATTTCTTTAAGATAGCGATAGCTGTGTGAGGAAAAACATAGACGTGTTCAATTCAAACTTAAATAAAATTGCAAAACACAAATTTACCTGACATCCTCAGGGAAAACTAGTCCCATCCGAATAGGGCTTTAATAAGCATTTCTTTGTCAGATCATTCACACAATTTGTCATTGTCACGCACATGAATTTCCAGCCGCATTCAAATGATTCAAACCAATTTAAATATATATACACAGCATCTGTTTTTAAGCTGTCGGTGTCTCAGTAGGTTTCCTTGTAGATTTTGTGTGTTTGTGTGTCCTGTGTTTTTCACCCCACTTATTTAGATGTTTGTTGATGTGCCGTGTCTTGTAAATTCATTAGCATGTTGTGAACCGGACTGTTTTTCCCGAGGGACTCTCGCCGATTACAGTTTTCTGTCACGAAAAGGGCCAGGCTCGAATTCATTTCCTCTCCTTATTCACTCCGAGCCTGGACAGACAATAGCGGTTTAAAGAGCCTTATCATTAGCTCCGTCACGTCTGAGGTTAGGTGATGAGGACAGGAAATTGGCGCGGAGCCTGGAGAAACAATCTCTGAGCGCGCTGTTGTCCAAGCACAACAAACACGGCTCGGCTTCGCCACACCCATAGATACAGACCTGCGTCACACCATCACTCATAACTGCTGGAAAATCCAGGATCATCACCTGTAGTCCTGTTCCCATAAACACAGTGCTTCTTTTATTGAGAACAGCTCATCTAAACGCATCCCATTCAGCGTCTTCGTGACCGTTAAGCTATTTAGTCATGATTGCGTGTCAGCGTTGGTGTGGTGTCTATGTTAGTTTGTTTCGGCTGGTGAAGGACATGAGAGATGTGTGTGTTTTTCCTCCTGGTGTCGTGTGGTTTTGGGGCTGTGCCAGCCGAGAGTGCGCAGGGAGCGAGCAGTGACAGTGCCGTGATGAGTCAGTGCAGTGCCGGGGAAGAGCCGCCCGCTCTGGTGGCTTCACCACAGGGCTCTCCTGCCAGTAAGTCAAGATCCTCTCGTACCACCTGGGCACCTTCAATCCCTCCTTAAACCTTCAAGTCGAGACCTTTTTGTCCCCCACCCCCCACAACTCCAGCCTTTCTGCCCTTAAAGGGATAGTTCACCCAAAAATGAAAATTGATGTTTATCTGCTTACCCCCAGGGCATCCAAGATGTAGAGGACTTTTTCTTCAGTCGAACGCAAATTATAATTTTTAACTGCAACCGCTGCCGTCTGTCAGTCAAATAATAGCAGTGATTGGGATCTTGAACAATAAGAGTCGAAAAAACTTCCATAGACAAATCCAAATTAAACCCTGTGGCTCGTGAGGGCACATTGATGTCCTAAGACACGAAACGATCGGTTTGTGTGAGAAACCGAACAGTATTTATATAATTTTTTACCTCTAAAACACCACTATGTCCAACTTCATTCAGCATTCGGCTAGTGAGGTCTGATCGCGCTCTGACAACGGAAGTGATCTCATTGAAGTATATGGGCGAAACATCACTTCCGTCTTCAGAACGCGTTTTTTGACCTCACTAACAGGAAGCTGAACGAAGTTGGACAAAGTGGTGTATTAAAGGTAAAAATTATATAAATAATGTTCGGTTTCTCGCACAAACCGATCGTTTCGTGTCTTAGGACATTAATGTGTCGTCACGAGCCGCAGGGTTTAATTTGGATTTGTCTAAGCAAGTTTTATTTACTGTTATAGTTGAAGTTCCCAATCACTGCTATTATTTGACTGACAGACGGCAGCGGTTGCAGTTAAAAATCATAATTTGCATTCGACTAAAGAAAAAAAGTCACCTACATCTTGGATGCACTGGGGGTAAGCAGATAAACATCAAATTTTCATTTTTGGGTGAACTATCCCTTTAAGCATACTATCATATATGGGTCACTTGTTTTCCGTGTAGAACAGTATGTCACAGTTGTTGATCCCCTTTTCTGCTCACAAATGTATTCACCCCCTGATGCATGCTACTCAACTGTACTATATACAGATCTGTCTGTTGTAACGTGTACAGACCAGAAAATGCCCTTTAGTAGCTTTTAGATGTTCTGCTCCTGATTTTTCCTACATTCTTCTCCCTGATTTGTGACTGAAGTCTCGAACAGTCGTAAATGTTAATATGCTTTTTTTGCACATACACACATTTCAATAGATTCCCAGATCTAAGCTACATATTTGTGATTTAATTTCTCACTGGTTGATGTAACAATACTCCACGTAGTCTCTGATGTGTTGCTGACCTTAAGGAAAACCTGAAATAGGCCTCTGAGTATCTGAGCTTTTATTTTGTTCTATTATCGTTCATAGTCCTTGTTGAATTCTAATGCTTGTTTTCAATTTTCAATTATTTTATTATATTTCTTCAACTGGGTTTGGCAAATGACCAAAGTCATTTACATAAACTACTTTTCAAATGTACTGTATGGGGTCAGTAAGACTTGTATTCAGCAAGGATCTCTTAATAAATTACAAATCAGCATATTAGAATGATTTCTGAAGGATCCTGTGACACAGAAAACTGGAGTAATGATGCTGAAAATTCAGCTTTGCCATCACATGAATACAATTATATTTTAAAATACATTAAAATAGAAAACAGTTATTGTAAATTGTAATAATATTTCACAATATAACTATTTTTACTGAATTTTTGATGTGTAAGAGACTTCTTAAAAAAAAATTAAATGGTACCATATATGATCAAAACTATTATATACAATAACATTTTAAATCCAGTTGAAAGAAAAATAATAATGAAATCCAGAGAGCAGGCTGGTGGAGAGAACACAGATACAGTACTGTACATGCATAAAATAGTAAAATTGCTGAAATAAACACTTATTTTACTATTAAAAAAAAAAAAAAAAAATGGAACTGACAAATAAGTTAAAGGGATAGTTCACCCAAAAGTAAAAATTCTGTCATCACTTACTCACCCTCATGTTGTTCCAAACCTGCAAGACTTCTGTTCAACTTCGAAACACAAATGAAGATATTTTTAGCGAAATCTGAAAGACTGTCCCTCCATTGACAGCTACGCAACTACCAATTTGTGGTATTTGGCGTGTAATAGAAATGGAGTCAACAAATGAAGTTGAGAAGAAAATTGAAGCGGCTCTTTACTTGACAAAAGCAAAGCAAGACAAAGAATACACTTGGAAACAATTCTTAAAATTTGCGAGTTTTATTTTGAGCATTTTCACATGATCTAGTGCACCGTCAGAGAGGGCATGCAGTGGCGGAAGAAAGACGCACAAGTCTGCGACCGCAGTCAGTCAGCAATATAGGCTACTTTTCCCTCATAGTAATATGGAGTAAGCAATGCAAGGCCCAGTGATCATTCGTTTAAGTAGGCTACGTTATTTTTATTTATTTATTTATTAGTATTATTTATGTTCTTTGCAATGGCCTTTTAAGCAAGGCATTCTATTTATTTTATTTATTTCATTTTGTATTTAATTTGTTTAAAGTATATGTGTTTATTTAATAAGTTAAAGTTATTTCGTATTGCGCTTTGGCTTATTTACTTACACTGTTATTTAAACTGCTTGTTTAGTTAATCGTTCGGTGTATGCAGTAGCCTGCGTTTAAAAACTGAGGTGCCGCTAGTTGTGGTTTTGTTACGGTTAATGTTTTATAACGCTAATACAAAAATACCCAATGTTTTTATCACGTGTGGTGCTTTGGTTTTGCGGCTACTTCATCTTATTTAAACGCAATCATGTTTAAAGTCTGTTATTCTGGATGATAACTTGAACGAATTTAGTCTGAGAGTATCTGTTTAGGCCTTTTTTTTACAAGCTCTGAGAGAAAGTCCGCGGGAGCGGGCGGGAATGGACACAAACTTTGCGGGCGTGGGCGGGAGTGGAACACGCGGGTTGCGGGAGCGGGCGGTCCTGGTCAGATATTCAGCGGGAGCGGCCGGGTGTGGGTTAAGGAAATCAGTCCCGCACAGGGCTCTAGTTTAGTCCAAATTTTCTGAAGAGACTCGAACGCTTTATTCGCTGAACAGCTTGAATTTAGGCTTTTATGCACATATACACACATCAGTTGTGGTAAATGGAAGCTCAAGCATATTTGTTTGACGTGTGCGAGAACCAATAAAGTTAATTCTCATGTTATGCAGCAGATTTGAGCTTCCAGAAGAGGCTTGTTCTCGCACGTCACGCAGGTTCGGTCTGTTTATGTTCGCTGATCAATGTTTACATGTGAATATAAGCCTAAATTCAATCTCTTCAGAAAATTTGTACTAAACGACTCAATTCATATGGATTCGTTTCACGATGCGTCAAAGTGGTAGTTGCGGAGACTGTCAATGGAGGGACAGAAATTGCTGAATTTGTGTTCTGAAGATGAACGAAAGTCTTGTTTGTTTGGAACGACATGAGAACAAGTAAATGATGACAGAATTTTCTTTTTTGGGTGAACTGTCCCTTTAAGGCTTCTGTTAGGTGGCTGACCATGGATAAAATAACATAAGAGTTATGGTATAAGAAACAAAAATTGACTGATTCTGTGTCCAAGCAACACTGCAGCTGCAACACATCATACAGGCCCTCATCCACACCTGTTCTCTCTCCTTTTAACATCTGTCACCATCTGTCTTCAGCAATTTCCTCCATCCTCCCTTCTTCCTCCTGTTACCTGCTTCATAAGTGATAGATTCATTGTCTACATTTTGTCGTCATATTTCCATTTTGAACTTTTCCATTCTTTTTTATTTATCCCTTTATGTACATTCTAACATGTTTATGAAGTACAACAAATGACTATATTGCAGATATACTTTTATATAAGGCATTAAAGGAATTGTTGACCCAAAAATCATCATTTACCCACTTTCCTGTTGTTCCAAACCCATATGAATACACAAGGCGAAATTTAGCCAAATGTTCATGCTGATCTTTTTATACAAAAGGACAAGGGATTGATTTGCTCCAAAAAAGAATAAACCTGCTGAATATACTAACCACTTTTATGAAACAGCTCAAAACACCCATCCCCATGTGATGTTGTACTTCATACTCATGTGTTCATGCGTCCTCTCTCTTTCTGCATGCATCATCACCTCACTGTTGCGTGTGCTGCATTGTGTGTTGCAGCCGTCCCCGTGCATGACGTTAAACGCTTGGCATGGAACAGTTCAGAACATGCCTCATGTCCAGAGTTAGAGCGCACTCATTCTGGCCCCTGCGCCTCAGTCCATGGGGTCGGCGGTATCACAGCGAGTGTGTCCGCAGCTCAGTGTAAGTGTGTGGGGTAGACAAGGACACACACACACACACATACACACACAGAGGATGTCAACAGGAAGTCAAATTCTTCTTACTAATAGAATTAGGTAGTGACATCATATCAGATGTCACAGTGGGCAGTTTGTATTGTGTGTCAAGGTTGTGACGGGTGTTTTAGAGGGTTGATTTTTAGTAGTTTAACGGAGAACACGTTGATCCAAATGCGTATTTACACACTATAAAGGCCTATTTACATTGAACTCAAGCATTTAAATTGAAAATATGCATTTCTGCTGTCCCCATCACAGAGTGTGAGAAAATTTGCACATTTTTAGTCATTTTTTTTCCTCAGTGGAAAAAAAGGTGAGTTCACGGCATGTCAGAATTACCGTAATTACAACATTCTGACTTTGACACTCTGAAACACTTCAATAATTGCCTAAGATGAAATAATTTAAGATTTGAAAATAAACAAAAGACATACAATAATAGTTTACTATAGCTAGAACAGAATTGGATAACAATGTCCTGCTAAATAACTTTAAAAGTTTATTAATAAGGCATTTGCATAATGACTTATTTGTTTTATTACATTTGTGTCTATATTAAATGGATTCCTTTTGGAATTAACAGAAATGTATAATTGCGTGGAGATGAACACCTTTGAGTAGAACATCCAGTTGGTCTGTAATTACAGTAAATACGACATGTCGTGAACGCACCGAAACTCGCCACCCAATAAGGTACAAGCTTTTGTGTCATGTGACCAGTACTGACATTCCCGATAAACGCGAAGCTGGTTTCTGAGTATTTTCAGCACATTTTATTTTTATTTAGGCATATGTATATTTTTTAACAGAATAAAACATTTGAGTTATGAATTGTTTATTTGCAGTTTTATGTCACTTTCACTCTTGGTGTCAGTAGGCATTATTATGACATTTTTGCAGGAATCTGCAGTGTAGGTTGTGCTTATTAACTTTCCTTTGTTGCTTTTTTTGCTTTTTTCATCATTTAATTTCCTCTCCCTCCATCATCCCTCATCTTTCACCCGTTCTGTTCGAGTAGCTCGTAAGCAGGAGATTATAAAGATCACGGAGCAGTTGATTGAAGCTGTCAACAATGGAGATTTTGAAGCATACACGTAAGTACAGCCCACCTGCACATGACTGCAACACTGGCATCTCTACACTTTTGGAACAAAGATACTTTGAAAATTGTAGGTCGTCGTATGAATTTATATACAAAGCTTTAAGTTGAATTTTATATTAAAAATGAACAAACAGGCCTATACAATATTTCTCAGTCCCAGGCTGATCTGTAGTCTGTGAACAGATGCTCCTGTTATTTTGAGAGAATATTGTATCTAGCCATGAAATGCTGGTAATATCCAGTTGTATCCGGACTTCAAAATTAAATTGCTTCACTGTAAACATTCTTATGTACCACAGAAGAATCTGTGATCCTGGTCTGACCTCTTTTGAGCCTGAAGCTCTGGGGAACCTGGTTGAGGGGATGGACTTCCACAAGTTTTACTTTGAGCACCGTGAGTCATGTCTAACTATGAGTATAGTTATTTTACCCTAAATAATCATTCATGTAAGACATAACTATTAGCCATATTTGATATACGATCAATGTGTTTGAACTTTTCCAGTGTTGAGTAAGAACAACAAGCCCGTGCACACCACTATCCTCAATCCTCACGTTCATCTCATCGGGGAGGACGCTGCCTGCATTGCTTATATCCGGCTGACGCAGTACATCGACAGCCAGGGCCGCCCACGTAGCTGCCAGTCGGAGGAGACGCGTGTGTGGCACCGCCGTGATAGCAAGTGGCTTAATGTCCACTTCCACTGCTCAGGGGCACCAGCCGCCCCCTTACAGTGAACTGCACAGGACAGGTAAAAACATCCTACATTTTTTTCCTGACATTTAAAGGGTGGATTCACCCGAAAATGTAAATTATGTCATTAATTACTCGCCCTCATGTCATTCCAAACCTGTAAGGGCTTAGTTCAGCTTCGGAACACAAATTGAGATATTTTTGATGAAATCCAAGAGCTCTTTGACTCCTCCATAGACAGCAATTTAATTACCACTTTCAAGGCCCACAAAGGTAGTAAAGGCATCATTAAAATAGTCCGTGTGACTACAGTGGTTCATCCTTAATTTTATGAAGGGACGAGGAAAATACTTGGTGCAGAAAAACAAAACAAAAATAACGACTTATTCAACAATTTCTTCTCTTTCCTGTCATTCTCTTACACTGTTTACGTTGTAGATAGTGCAGCGCTTCCAGGTTCTACATCAGAACGCCGACTTGTTATCGTAAACAAGAGTTTCCTAGTTAAAGGGATCGTTCACCCAAAAATGAAAATTCTGTCATTTATTACTCACCCACATGTCGTTTCACACCCGTAAGACCTTCATTAATCTTTGGAACACAAATTAAGATATTTTAGTTGAAATCCGATGGCTCCGTGAGGCCTCCATAGGGAGCAATGTCACTTCCTTTGTCAAGATCCATAAAGGTACTAAAAACATATTTAAATCAGTTCATGTGAGTACAGTGGTTCAATATTAATATTATAAAGCGACAAGAATATTTTTTCGGAGCATAAATGAATCAGTGTGTCGAATCAGCTGTTCGGAGCACCAAAGTCACGTGATTTCAGCAGTTTGGCGGTTTGACCCGCGATCCGATTCATGGTTCGATACACTGATTCATAACGCTCCGATGCTTTCTGAAGTCGTTATTTTGTTTTTTTGGATTACCAAAAGTATTCTTGTCGCTTTATAATATTAATATTGAACCACTGTACTCACATGAACCGATTTAAATATGTTTTTACTACCTTTATGGATCTTGACAAAGGAAGTGACATTGCTCCCTATGGAGGCCTCACGGAGCCATCGGTAACTAAAATATCTTAATTTGTGTTCCAAAGATTAACGAAGGTCTTGCGGGTGTGAAACGACATGAGGGTAAGTAATAAATGACAGAATTTTCATTTTTGGGTGAACTAACCCTTTAAAAATTACACATGAACACCCTTTCTGACATTTTTGGTGCGTGAGCTTGTACTGTTTTGTTGTTGCCAGTTCTTGAAACACGGCCCTCTTCTGGAAAGGGGGCCGGTCGGGAGCAACAGCTTATTTGCGTTTAAAGGGACACACTCAAAAACGCAGCATTTTTGCATTTTTTTTTTATTTTAACATGCTGTAATTAAATTATCTGTGGGGTATTTTGAGCTAAAACTTCAGACGCACTCTGGGGACAAAGGAGACTTATTATGCCCCTATTTACAAGATGTAAAATATGTCCCCCTTAAAAGTAATGCATTACAATATTGTATAACCCCTTAAAAAGTATCTAACTAATTATGTTATAAATTTTCTTTACTCTAAAGATGCAGTCACATTTATTATTCTGCCTGTCATTTTAATAGAAATTCACATGATTGGGAATTTCACATGAGGGTGAAGGATTTCCCCTTGCAGATTGTGAAATGGGTTCAAGTCGGCCACGTGGAATTGCCGCAGAAAGATGCTTGGTTTGAAAGTGCTTCGTATATTTCTACACTATTGACAATAGACAGTAAACCAGTTTTGCCCCCAAAATGTTGCTAATGTGAGAAATTTTACTTCCTGATTAAGGAAGTAAAATTTGCCGCAAACAGATTTGTTTTGACCGCATGCATTAAGAATGATGCACATTTCCATTCACAGAAACTTGTTTTCTTTATTTCTTCTAGTTTACCTGGATTCTCGAGATAATGGGAATGTTTCTTCTTTGTGGCTGGACGGGCACGTGAAGGCCAGCTGGATGACAGCTCTTAAAGTTACAGACACACCAGTGAGGAACTCTGACAACATCCAGTTCAACTGTCAACACCACCTATCCTGTCCAATCTTTGACCAACGGGAGCTGGCCGCGGCTGTGGCCCCGCCCAAGGGACGGTGCATGTATCTGACACCCACATGGGGGTGCTGTTTTGTCCTTTTCCCACGGAACCATCTTTTTTTTTGCCCGTTAAAGATGTTCAGAAGGTGTTGTAAGTACTGATCTATGAATTCATAAATATACTGTTTATTGTAAAAATCACTAGCTGAACCAGAAGCTACAATCAAGTTTGAAAAAGCATTTATGTAAGTAAACCAGGACGGGAGTTGGGAGGGTGGGGGGGCTAAACTTAAAAAAAAAAAAAAAAAAAAAAAAATCACAAAATGGACTAGCGCCCAAAAGCTTCTAAAGTTTACAGGTTTGTCATCACAATCATTCTTGTATACTTTGCAGATTTTTGGACACAAAATGTTACGCAAATTAAGGGAAGGTGTTGTCTAATCCAGGAGCGAGGCATTGAAAATGTTCAGAAGTTCTTCATATCAAAAAAGAACCAAAGTGTAGTTTTTAGTCTTTTTAAGGAGTGTTTTAAGTTCGGTGTTGGCTTTTTATGTAACCCGGGTCTGAGAAGAAGGATTGTGCGGCCCAGGTTTTAGTAATCTCTTGTGTTAATGTGGAACTCTTGATTTTCCTTCTTTTTTTTTTTTTCTTTTTTTTCTTGGACTGACATAACACAAGTATTTTGTGTTCAGTTTGAATTTTTAAGACTGTTTTATTGTTAAGTTAATCTAAATAAACATGTAAAGATATACAGAGATATTTAAAGGAGATATAAACTCTCGCCATCCAGGTTTAGGGAAAGATGTCGTTCCTGACCGCGCTCGGTATGTTCGTGTGGGTGTGTGTGCGATCGGAACTTGTATAAACTGAACCCCCCATGTAGATTTAATATGACGAAAGCCCAAATGAACAGCACAGAGTACACAATTAAACGCTGACCAGTAGATTTGTCCTTACTGTTTTGTTAGGCCATAGACAAACCACTGCCTTTATACACGCAGGCAGAATGTACTGTGATAGTCAGACATGAACTTCATTCCCATCTTCCAAACTTAATGACTAAATCTTCAGGTCTGAGCTCAAAGAGGACTAGTCATTTTTACAAACTAAATAGCTTTAGTATTCAAGTATGTTGTGATTAAGACTCCTTTAAAACTCACCGTTCCTTCTGAACACCCACACAGCTGCATTGTAAAAGTACTGTTGTTTTAGTAATGTTGGACGTGTCTAACTCACCCTGTTCTCAGTGTTGTCGTAGTCGTGGTTCATGTCGGTGACGGGGCTGTGCGTGCTCTGTAAATACATGCCATTCAGTTCATCCCATCACAAGGAGCGGGTGTGGAAATCGAAACACTTACAATGCGTCCAGTTGCCACAGTTACGTTGTTTAAAATGTTTGTACGATTCAAATTCACAGCGGTTTGTTAGATTTCACCACAAAACTATATTACGCAGGTTTTATGGCACTGACTATTTAAACTCCGTTTTAATATTACTGTTACTTAACTTAGAAGTGAGGGTTTGATTTTCACAAGTGATTAATACGTTGAGTTCGTCTGTAGTTGCACGGATGCTTTTCATCACTGCTACGGTTTTGTCTTTAGATAGATTTTAGTATAGTTTCGTTTGACGCAATATATAACGTGTGGAAAAAAAACAACAAAAACTACCAATTCACCTCACCCCGTCTCCTTGAAACACATCAGTCTTTTGTATCGGTCTGTAAATACATGTGTGCTGGGCATCGTGACATATCAGGACTATACCTCCGCACGTGTGCGTGTGTGTGTGTGTGCGTTTATCACCTTAACGACAATGTCTTTTAAGTAAGTAGTGATGCCGTCAGATTATATGTGATGATGATGATGATGATGATGATGCTGTTTTCACGTCCTTTTTGTGTCTCGCGCTTATTTCCTGCATTTTTTAAACTGTTATTATTATTATTATTGCTGTTTTTTTCTTTTTCCTTTGTTTGTGCTATGGGGAACTGCTGCCTTGCCTGGCCAAACTAGATCTACACTTTTTATTCTTTTCATTTATATTTAAACCCATCCAAGAGTTCCTTTTACTGTACATGATTTACATCTTCAGCTCCATGAAGCGAAAGGGATTGAGATGAGGAGTCACTTGCTGGTAGATTTAGCGAAATAAATATCCAACCCCTGAAAGCTGGGCCAGACGGCGGACGTATGAGTCTTCTGGCCCACCCGTCCAATGACAGGAGAAATCAAACGCAGTTTAAATAAACCGGCAAATATGCATGTCTACTTTTCTTGATGAATCTTTTTTTTTTTTTTCCACTGTCTGTGTTTACTTAATAAAAAAAAGGGAAAAAAAATCTCATAGTATTTGCATCTCGACATGAAAATCACTCCATTGGGAATTATAAGTGATGTACCATATTAAAAATGAAAAAAAAAAAATGTAGAAAATAGTGAAAAAATATATAAAACAAAAGCCTCTGCTTGGTATGCTCCCCTCATTCTAAGTAAATCTATTGCATTGTAATGGTATACTATTGGGCTTCGTATATACTCGGAGTTTAAACATGGATGCTGGATTTTTGCATGATCATACATTTAATAAAACCATGAAATGACAACTATCAAGTGTTTGTCTGAATGTTAGTAGGTCTTCATCATAGCTTTGTTATTATTGAATCTTGATCTGGAAAGTATTTAATAAAAAGAGCATTTCTGCAGCAGATTCTGTGTTTTTGTTTGTGCAATCAACATTACTGCTTTGATTTGTGTCACTGGTCTTATTGTGAAAGATTAACTTCACCTCAATATGACTTTCCTTCCAGGCCTCATGGAACATTTAGTAGTTTGGTGCGAATTTAAAAAGTTTTACAGATTAAGAAATAAATAGTTTTTTGTGAACTGTCATCTGAATGGTTCATACTTAGACGAGATGAAGGCTGTACTCATAATGGTTTTCTATAAAAAGTGTTTTAATTATGTAGCCTGTGTTGCGGGTCGCCCTCCCTCAATGTACGGTAATGGCCAAAAGTGATGTCTGACATAGGAAAATTGACCCTTTATTTAAATATTAAAAGATATGCTTTTGTAAGTATATTGCTTGTGCTTGGAGTCAATTGTTTTATTTGAGATAACGCAATGAAACATGCCAAATTGTGTGGAAATAATTTTGGCCATGGTGTCATACAAAGAAATTATGAACACATGCAAACATCTGGGACAAGGCTTAAAGGGTTAGTTCACCCAAAAATGAAAATCATCCCATAATTTGCTCACCTTCAAGGCATCCTCGGTGTATATGACTTTCTTCTATCAGCCAAACACAGTTATATTGAGGAATATCCTGGCTCTTCCAAGCTTTATAATGGGAGTGAATGCTACCCTAGATTTTGAAGCCCAAAAAAAGCATCCATCCATCATAAAAGCAATCCATATGACTCCAGGGGGTTAATAAAGGCCTTCTGAAGTGATGCGTTTTTGTAAGAAAAATATCTGTATTTATAACTTTAAATTATGATCACTGGCTTCCAGTAATGCAAGTCAAGTAAGAAGAGTGACCTCTGACCCGATGTGGGAGTATCGTAAGCTTAGACGCCTCTCGCGGTAGGGCTGGGCAACAAGCTCCTCTTCATATATTGAAATCTTCCAACATTTCTCTTTAAAAATTCTCGTTTTAGACTTCTAATTGGGTACCGGTGTTTTGTTTTGCTCTATCCTCTGCGCTTCCGTGTTCATCAATACTTTGAGCCACTGTTCAAAGTTCACTCTTAATGATTTTTCATTTTTGAGTGAACTAACCCTTTAACAAAGTTTAGTGTTTTGTTCTTCCCTCATATTTAAAATATTTTCCTCATATTTTGATGGTTTAATCGAACTTGTAAGGGTCATTAAAAACAAATATCCCATCCGAACATCACTTTTGGCCACTACCGTAGGCCTTTTTGCACATGTTGAAATGACTTGACCCATGATGTTTCACTAAACGTTTGACAAAATCCTTGATTTCAGAGATTTTGTTTTCTTTTGTTGAAATTAATCAATGGTTAATGTATAATATAATCACTTATTGTAAATCAAGACCACATATGGTTTAATCACTGTATTGCATTAATAGAAAGTCAGGTAATATAAAGAGCTTTAATATGAAGTCTTTTAATAGTGCCGAAACCGTTATGATCTAGCCCTGCACACTTACTTGATCATCTCATTCTGTTTAAAGTCACCATGAAATCAAAATGGATATCTCATATTTTTTATGGAATATTTCAGTAGTTTTAGAAATGATTTATCTGTGCACATTATTTTTAATTCATGTGCCCTCTTAATCTTTAAAAGAACTTCCCCTCCCTCAGCATCATCTCTTCTCTGACAAGACCACTGGCACGAGGGCGGGACAACCTGTCACTCACATGACATCACAGCAATGGCAAACCACAATGATCCAATCAATTCCCGATGGACAAAATCAAGTTCCGCCCTACATTTTTTCTTGTTTGAGAAGCCGTTTCACTCGTACCTCACAATAGGGTTGAAAAAACTATTGCAACCGAATGCACCTTTAATCCAGTAATGTAATGCTGATTAATGTAGGAAAAGCTACAGCAATAATAGTTTTGAAAGAAGCATTAACATCTCAATGTTCTGGTTGTTGCCTTTATGAGTCCACAGTGCTTTATGAACCAACAACCATAAACTTTACCACATATGTCCATGTTTAATGTACTGAGAATTGGACTGCAATTTTTTTGTAGGTGTTCAGCTATAAAGATGTGCTATAAACATCTCCAAAGTAATACTTTAATACAAGCAGCATTTGCTGCATCAATAGCATGGGTCTGCAATCCGATGCATAGGCACTTTAGAGTTCACATCATTTATTTTCCTTCCTCTACCCTCCAGCACGCAGTGTACTGTCTGTGGCGGTTCCCAGCGGACCTGAGCAAGTTTTATTTAAGGGCTTTGTTTCCTGCAGTCAAGCAGCTAGGCCCCAAAGCTCTCAAATGGAGGGCGAGTCTCTTGTTTCTGGGTGGTGATTAATCAAACTCTCTCTACTCTTCCTTTCATCTGATAAAGCAGACTGCAGGAACAGAGATAAGATACTCACCCCTCTAGTTCACCCTACTTTACTCTTTAAAGAAGAGGAAACCGAGTTGCTCGTCTCCATTCTGTGCCTTTATTTCCCAATATGTGTATACTTAAACACCAGACATGACGTGGGATCACATTCCTGTGAATTCATTTACATACCAAACTGTTGCTACACATACACAAAATTCACATTCACTCACTGGCAAAAGTCTGCAGCATACTGTAAAAAAAAAAATATTTTTTTTCCTTGTTTAGTTTGGCACAGATAAAAATGTTTCGCTTTGGGTCTGCACTGATTGGCTACACTACTTTTCAAAAGTTTGGGTTCAGTAAGATTTAGGGGTTTTTTAACACTTTTATTCAGCGAGGATGCATTATATTGATCAAGTGACACTAAATACATTACAAAAGAATCCAGAAGTAAACCATTTCCACAACTGTTTTCAATATTGATAAGAATAAGATTGGTTTTTAGCTCTAAATAAGCACATTAGAATGATCATGTGACACTGAAGACTGGAGTAACGGCTGCTTGCTATTACAAGAATAAATTACATTTTAAAATATATTAAAAATAGAAAACACTTCTTTGAATTGTAATATTATTTTGCAATATTTTACTGTATTTCTTGGTCAAATAAATGCAGCCTTGACTTCTTTTATAAACATTTAAAAATCTTACCAACCCCAAACTTTTGAAAGGAAGTGAAGATAGTCGAAAATTTGGTGCCACATGTATAATCCTGGAATCATCTTTTTAGCTCCTTGGGTTGACCTCAAACAGAAATCACTTAACAGTAACTGTTTTTTGAAAGGCAGCAAGATGGCTGAAATTTATGATACACATATTTAAATACTTCTCTGCTTGGCAGAGTTAAAGTTTTTTCTTTTGAGAATAAAATTTAAATAATCCTCTCATAGTCCCTCCTTTTCATGGGTATTTCCACAAAATGTTCCCAATCTCCTAGAAGTTCTGTGCAATTCCCTCTCTTCCTAGAAGACTATATTTGCATTTCAAAACAACAAGTTCACAATGGATTTTAAACCACTCTTTTTAAAGTCTTTTTAAAGCTGTCCAATCAGGTCACTCCCATGTCCATATCTGTGAATCCATAAACATCCACTACAAGTTCCCATAACGAGGTTGAGGGCTACTCCTCTGACTCTGAGGGCTTCATTCAGACTGACAGCGTGATCCGGCCGTCTCCGCTGTCAGAGCCTGTGCGGAGTAAGGAGGGCGAGAGGGGTCAGTCCTCTTTTGGCTCCTGCCGCACACGGCCCTGAGTTCTCCTATGTGGAGCTGGGTTCTGCCGTGGTTCTCTTTATATAGGTTCTTGTCAGCTCCAGCTGGCGTTGTGCAGTTCGTCTCTGAGCCAAATGGGCAGAGGCTGACCCAGACGTTTCAACAACCTGAGTAACTCCACGTTCTGCTCGCGGTAATATTCCGACAGAAACACCCTTGACTGGAGAGATGGGAAGAAAACAGAATGTGAGTCACACGTATATATGGAAGAAACAAAAATCATGCTTTGGTAAATCAAAATTATGACAAGTCATTTATGACATATACATCAAAAGTATAAGAAAATAAAGGCCTGTTCACACCAGGAATGATAACTATATTAGTATTTGCACCAGTGGAAGATGTCGATCTGTTGATTCAAAGCATGCACTGCAGTTTTGTCATCTGCTGCTTTAAATGCTCAGGCTCTAATTCTGATTGGCTGTCAATGTCTTTTATCGTTAATCAGCTGGGAAAAAATACAGTTTCTCTGTGCCGTTATCATGATAGTTGTGATGTGGATGCTGCTAGTATTTTATATTTAGAACGTTTTTCAGAACTATATCTTTATTGTTATCGTCAAAGTCATTGTCCTTGGTGTGAACAGGCCTTAAGTCATAATTATGAAATAAAAAGTCTAAATTATGAGATAAAATCTTAATTATTACAAGTCAAATTTATTAGATACTAAATCATAAGATAAAAGTCAGATATATGTGATACTAAGTCTTAATTATGACATATATAAAAAAGTCATAATGAGATAAATCAGAATTTTGAAATTCAATTAAAGCAGAAATTATGACAGTCAAAATTGAGATTTAAAAAGTCAAGTATGACAAGTAAAATTGAGTTTAAATTATAAAAAGTCACAATGACAAAGTCGAAACTGACATACTAAGTCATAAAGAGATTATGTTGAAAAATTGAGATTATGACAGTCAAAATTATGACACAAAAGGTTTAAATCATGAAACTGACTTCAATTACAGCATAAACAATGTGCAGCAAAAAAAAAAAAAAAACATTTCGAGATTAAAGTTGAGATTAAATTTCGAGAAAAAAGTCGAGATAAAAAGTTGAGAATAAACTCATTAAATTATGAGAATAAAGTCGTAATTTAACAAATTTGTTCTCGTAATTTAACGAGTTTATTCTCAACATTTTATTTCAACTTTTTTCTCAAAATTTAACGAGTTTTTTCGCAAAATTTAACAACTTTAATCTCGAAATGGTTTTATTTTTTTTATTATTGCTTTGCCCTAATCCTCTTCCGTATATTTGAGATCAAAAGTCAAAACTGAAAACTTTTTATTTCATGACTTTTACCTAATAATTAAACTTTTTCCTCATAATTATAATTACCAAAGATGTTTATTTATGATTTCCATTTTTTCTTAAGTGACAGAAATGTGCTTCTATACATGCAAAATGTACAAACACGTTCAAATAAAAAAAACACACTGATTGAACTTCACTGATCACCCAGAAGAAACTTTGAGCATTTACACAATAGACTGGAAATGGAGGAAAACTCCAGGTGAAAATTATGTGACCAAATACTGCAACGCACTCTGATCAGCACTCAATAACCGAATGCAAGCTGCTATTGAAATCCAGCTTGCTCTATTCCCACTTCATTTCTAACTGACTCTTTCTACACCCTCAAAATAGATCTTATACATTCTGTTCCTTCATCTTTCTCAACTGTGCAGCTGAATTATAGAGAGGAAAACACTGGCTGTAATTGAAATGCAATGTCTATATTTGTTCAGTTAGAGAATATAAATCTTATCTCCATATCTGGAGCTCTAACATTGAGAAGTGAGTTGTACCTCCAGGCTCATGTCTGGATATTTCCTTCCTTTGCTTTTTCCCAGACAGCGAGTGCGTCCTGCCTCCAGTTTCTGACACCAGAAACCTTTACTCTCGTCAAACCTTTCAACAGAGCAAAGAGCTGGTTACTTTAAAAAAATAAATAAATAAAACTAATCATTAATGTACATACATTCTTAGACTTAAAGGGTTAGTTCACCCAAAAATGATAATTCTGTCATTTATTACTCACCCTCATGTCGTTCCAAACCCGTAAGACCTTCGTTCATCTTTGGAACACAAATTAAGATATTTTTTGATAAAATCCGATGGCTCAGTGAGGCCTGCATTGACAGCAATTACACTCCCCTTTTCAATGCCCAGAAAGCTACTAAAAACATTTAAAACAGTTCATGTAACTACAGTGGTTCAACTTTTTTGTGTTCTTAAGATGAAGGTCTTATGGGTGTGGAATGACATGAGGGTGATTAATTAATGTAAGACATTTCATTTTTGGGTGTACTAACCCTTTAAGCAATAAATGATGTTTATGGGAAAATGATGTTAGTTCTGAGAAAAGCTTTAGCATCATTTGTTAGCAATTTTGTTAAGGACACATTTGAAAGGTACACTATGTAACATTTTTGTTGATCAAAATTAACATTTAAATGAGTCAAAACATCATGAATCCTTCTTCAAAAACGTGTTTTGTCTTACCCTGATTCACTATGGTAAGCCTATCATAAGTGTTTTAGACCTGTCGGAACAGTTTCGTATGTCTCTTCATATCCGTAAATAGAGAAAAGTTGCTCCGGCTACTTTGACGCATGTATGGTGTGGGAGTGGAATAGGTTAGCTGTCACGACGAGCGAGAAAGGTTGAAATGGAGTAGCTGAATTTCCAACTTTTGTGGAGCTCTTGAGAGTGTGCTGGCAATGTGACAGAGCTCGTAATAAAACAAGAATCAACATTGGCTTGGCTTTTCGAAGATGGCGAGAACTGAGCGATTTGAAATGTTGTAAAAGCGATGCGGAGATGGCGTTTTTATGACTCAACAGGTGAAAAAGGGATTTTTTTTGAACAGATAAATTGTAAGCATTATCTATTGTGAAGGGTCATTTCATTATAGGTTGTTGTAGCGCTGCGCTGGAATTCATTTTCAAGGAAGTACCGTGTCTATTAATGGGTAAAGCCACAGTAACTTCTTCAGCTAGTCAGCTTACCATTCTTTCCATCTAAACTGGTTATATCTCTTAAGCCTAGTAGTGAATGTTTTATGAGCAGCAGGATAGCCGAAGCACAACCAAAACAATGTTCATTTGCAAAAAAGCATGCTTTTTTTTTTTTTTTAAAGTTACATAGTGTACCTTTAATTAAAATGTGATAAATTAGAATCGGAGCTACTGTATCAGTTTTGTAATAAATATAGTTTTATTAAATGCTCTTGGACTCCAGCGAGAGGGTGTGCAATAAAGAGAGCTCGTACATCAAAGCCTGTGTGTAGTTGTAGTACGGTGTGACTCCAAGGAACTTCTGAATCCCATCCATCACCTGAACAGGACTGGAACGCAGCTGCACACCATCCACGATCAACAGCTGTTCACAGGATAAAACACACATCACACACACTGATGCAGCTCAACACACCTGTTTAGGAACGCTATGAGATTTTTGAACGAGTGTGGGTTCACTGAAGACTCAAACATACTTGTTTGTCTGAATATTCCAGGTTATTTCTCATCATAATGTAAAGCTGTTGGTACAAGTGTCAACTTCAATTTTCAATTTTTATGTTTATCTAACTGAACCAGTGTTGTGTGTTTTAGCTGCTGTGACATTGTCTATTTAGACATGTTTGGACATGCAGAACTGAAAAGAAGGATAGTTACATCATAGCATGACATAGCTGCTGACTAAGATGAAAAGAATTCTTTTAAGAGGTAAATCTTTTGTGTTCACACCTGGCTAGGTTAATAGTGGTGTAACTAGTTCCAGAAGTCAGCTGTCGGTTTTTGTGTACACACACCTGACTGGGTTGGTAGTGATGTAACCAGCGCTCCAGATGGCTGCTGTAGGCTCCAGGCTGCAGGCAGCGGCGGTGCAGAGACAGCAGAGCTGCGGGGGAGGACGGCCCAGCAGAGATCACCTCATGAAACGTGTAGTTTAGCGCCACAGGATCCTGATGAGCCCTTTGATGCTAGAGAGAGAGTGACAGCAGAGAAATTAAACAGATGTAGTTTTCTTCTGATCTGTCACTACCGAGGAGGTAACGCTATCCATTAAGGCCCCGATATACTCACAGTGATGTTCTTTTTCATTCTTTGCTTAGGAGGTCAAAAAAAAAGTTTGAAATACGTGACCAGAGGTATACTGTTAGCGAACATCGCAACACCACCCACACTGATCCTATCAACGTGGATACTGTGTATTTGCAGAAGCCCTGAAATTCTGCACAGTAGTCGACTCACTTCACGTTTATTTATATAGCACTTTATACAATATATTGCTTTAAAGCAAGCAGCTTTACAGTATTAAATGTTAAAAACAGTGTGTTGCTTTCGATTTGAATTACAACTTCATTTTCTACTATAAGGCAGCTCTCTAGTGTGTGCATGTTTTTACATGCAGATGTCTGACCTTGACGGACCGAACAGAAGAAATGAACTGGTGAAGATTTCCATGCCAAAGAAGGCGGAGCCTCAGAGCACACCTACTTGTTATGTATTGCCACAGACAAAAAAATCGTACAAAGGTGTTTTCCAGCCATCGCACATTTTTCTGGAAAGTTTGCTTTGCAAGCCGTTTCAAATTCCTGAAACGAACTCCGAGCAAACTTTGTTTTGGCCTGATTTTGTTCGAAATTACATAACACCAGTTTGTTCTTCGATTGATGAATTGATGATTGATGTTCTTCGAAATGAAAATTATCCCATAATTTACTCCCCCTCAAGCCATACTATGTGTATATGTCTTTCTTCTTTCAGCCAAACACAATCTGAGATATATAAAATAAAGAGAGAGTCGAGTTCCGGCGGAAGGGTGACCTCTGACCCAACGTATGACGTAGTTCCTCTTCTCTTAAAGGTGCCCTAGAATTTTTTTTTAAAAGATGTAATATAAGTCTAAGGTGTCCCCTGAATGTGTCTGTGAAGTTTCAGCTCAAAATACCCCATAGATTTTTTTTAAATTAATTTTTTATCTGCCTATTTTGGGGCATCATTATAAATGAGCCGATTCCGGGTGTGTGGCCCTTTAAATCTGGTGCTCCACGCCCCAAGAGCTCACGCTTGCCTTGAACAACATAAAAAAAAGTTCACACAGCTAATATAACCCTCAAAATGGATCTTTACAAAGTGTTTGTTATACAGCATGTCTAATCGCGTAAGTACAGTGTTTATTTTGATGTTTACATTTGATTCTGAATGAGTTTGAGGCTGTGCTCCGTGGCTAATGGCTAATGCTACACTTTTGGAGAGTTTTGGAGAGTGTTTATGCATTATACAGACTGCAAGTGTTTAAAAATGAAAATAGCGACGGCTCTTGTCTCCGTGAATACAGTAAGAAACGATGGTAACTTTAACCACATTTAACAGTACATTAGCAACATGCTAACAAAACATTTAGAAAGACAATTTACAAATATCACTAAAAATATCATGTTATCATGAATCATGTCAGTTATTATTGCTCCATCTGCCATTTTTTGCTATTGTCCTTGCTTGCTTACCTAGTCTGTTTATTCATCTGTGCACATCCAGACGTTCTGCCCTTGTCTAATGCCTTTCATCCAGACTTTAATACTGGCTGCCCTTCTGTAATGCCTCAATCATGAGCTGGCATATGCAAATATTGGGGGTGCACACCCCAACTGTTACGTAACAGTCGGTATTATGTTGAGATTCGCCTGTTCTTTGGAGGTCTTTTAAACAAATGAGATTTATATAAGAAGGAGGAGACAATGGAGCTTGAGACTCACTGTATGTCTTTTCCATGTACTGAACTCTTGTTATTTAACTATGCCGAGGTAAATTCAATTTTTGAATCTAGGGCACCTCATCGAAATCAAATATTTTTCTTTAAATATTCTCATTTTAGACTTCTAATTCATGACCAGCATTTTGTTTTGCTCTATCCTCTGTGCTTCCGCATTTGTCCATTCTCACCTTAGTGTATGCTACGCCTACGTCATACGTCGGGTCAGAGGTCGCCCTTCCTCTGGAACTGGACTCTCTTGTGATCGCACATACGGCCGATGCCTGAAGCCAAACATTATAGTTTTAAATTTGCATATTTCTCTTACAAAAAACCCATCGCTTCGCTTAAGAAGGCATTTATTAACCCACTGGAGTCATATGGATCACTTTTATGATAAATGGATGCGCTTTTTGGAGCTTCAAAAACTCAATGCCAACTAATCAACTAATCAATGCCATTACAAAGCAGGGAAGAGCCAGGATATCATTTAATATACACCTAGGATGGCTTGAGGGTGAGTAAATTATGGGATAATTTTCATTTTTGGGTATATTGGGGTCTTTAGCATTCCTATCTCTATCACTGGCAGTTGCATGTGATGTGGAATCTGCCATCATTTCTTATGGGCATTAAGTTCTGTTGCGAGGTGTTTTTTTGAACTAATCATCTGAGCCTTAAATGTCATGTAAATAATGACTCTAGAGACAAGAGTCCCATCAAAGGCAGCAGATGGAAACATTTCCACTCCAAAGTCAATTTGACATCAGACATTTACCAGCAGGGGCTAACCGAGTTATCCTAACTAACCACTTAAACCTTGATCCTTCTGTTTCTTATGTATACAGTACATACGCACCTGGTACCAGGAATATGCCCGGTCAGCGGGGTTGATCAGTATTGAGATGATTTTGGCTCTTGGTAACAGGGCGGCTGCTCTCTTTGGAGCAGTTTCAGTGTCAAAGTAGTTTGCACTCTTCTCAAACAGGAAGTCTGTGCTCACATTCGAGGGTATGGGGAAAAAATCCATATACCTGAGACAAGACAGAGGGACAGAATTAGCCTGCAGAATGAAGCAAATGGCAGATCGTATACCAATAAAATATTAAAGGGTTAGTTCACCCAAAAATGAAATTAATGTCATTTATGACTCACCTTCATATAGTGATGGCTGATTTCAAATCACTGCTTCGAATGCTTTTGTTTTGAATCAGTGATTCGGATCATGTGTCAGACTGCTGAAATCACGTGACTTTGGTGCTCCGAACCACTGATTCGAAACAAAAGATTCAAAGTGTTTTGAAAATGGCCATCACTAGATATTGTTGAAAAGTCGTTTTGGTGCACAAAAAGTATTCTCATCACATTATAATATTAAGGTAAAAACTGTAAAAACTGTTTTAAATATGTTTTGAGTATTTTTCTGGGCATCTGAAAGTGCTAACTTGCTGGGAATAGAAGCCTCACTGAACTATCGGATTTCATCAAAAATATCTTAATTTGTGTTCCGAAGAGGAACGAAGGTCTTATGGGTGTAGAACGACATGAGAGTGAGTAATTAATGACAGAATTTTCCTTTTTGGGTGAACTAACCCTTTAAGAGGGAAATTCACTAAGAGAATTATTATGTTGTTTATTTTGATGCATTGTCTGTTGTTTGTATGCATGTGCTTGGTGGTCCAAATCAAAAAAAGATGGGCCTTTCCTTCAATAAAAGTTTCCTGAAATTATTTGACCATTGTTTGGTCTACAATGCAAAAGCACATGTCTGATTACTTTGGTTCAGAAGAGGCATGCTATTACTTTTCAAGGACAAATGTAATACTTTAACCAAAATATGAGCATTAATAACAATAGTCATGCTTTCTAAGGCACAATATACTCACAAAAATATAAAAATGTATGACACATGTTATCCACAAATTTCTGGCAGTGTGATGTGAGTGAGCGAGGCTTTGCAAATGAAACAAAGAACATGAGGCATGGATGGAGTTTCCATGGTTACCAGTCAATGCCACGCTGGTAGTTTGGTCCGCTGAAGAACTGCACCTCCTCAAAGGTGACGGTGCTGGAGAAACTGCTGGTAATGGCAGGATGAAGGGCAAGAAACGAGTGCAGTGCAGTAGTTCCTACGGAAAGGTCATGATACCAGAACACAGTTCTGCATCAAACTGTTTTAATCAAATATTAATCACATTTCTTGGGAACGTTCTGTGTTCCGTGACTCCTGTATGCCAAATGTGTTCTACATCATAAAGCCTGGCTAATTGTTGAATTGTATTTTAGTTTCTTATGTTTAGTTTCTTTGGTTTAAATTACTGACAAACAACATGGGTTCATGCTTCTGTTACTGCAAATGACCTCACATTTATGTTCAAAATGGAATGCATATCTAACCAAAAAAAAAAAAAAGATTTAGCTGTTTTGTGTTACCTGTCTTCTGAGGGCCAATCACTAGAAATTTCGGCAATCTGTCACAGGTCTTCTCTTTGGACCAGATGTCTTTGTGTCTCTTGTCATGACATGGGTTCTGTTTATCAGGGGGGAGTATTTGTAAGTATAATGTGAGCATAAATTAATATGAGACTAATACAAATTACAAATCACTTGTAACAAGTAGTTTTTCCTGTTCATTATGTAAACAACATTTTAATTCAAGGGTCTTTAACAGAGGATCCACAGGTAATTAATGTTTGTTATTGAGAAAAAAGAAAATATGCAATTTCAAACAAAACATCGAAACTTCATATACATATATATACATATATATATATATATACATATATATATATATATATATACACATATATATATGTATATATATGTGCAATGAAACTAAATTAACTGAGAATTACATATTATAATGTATAAAATATTGCTGTATATATATTTTTTATATTGTTCACGTTATTATTGATTTTGTGAAATATGATTTCCTTGGCACACAGCCTTCATAACATAAGAAGAGGCTCAGTAATAACCAAGAAAATGTAAGGGCACAAACCTGCCACAAGGGGTCTCTCTCATCTGGGAAAATCTGGAAGTATTTGTGAGCGAGTCTGATGGGAGGCAGCGTCTGCAGGCGCAGGTGAGTCCAGCACTGCACAAACCTCACCAATGACTCAAAGGTGTACAGGCCCAGCCGGTCGTTGCCGTAGTTTGACAAGTGAGTCATGAATATACTAACCTACCCATGGGAGAGGACGGGGACAAGTGGGTCAAAAAAAGAAACATTTGTCGTAATACATAATTATTTGGGTTAGAGTGTCTTTGTGGGTGTGACACTAACCGGATTGAGCAGCACTGTAAGAAACAGCTCTCCGCCACGGATGCTTTTGTCCAGCTCCTGAGGGCCTCCTGGATAATCTTTATAGAAGATGGTGTGCGTGAAAAGTCCACACGTCTGCCGGGGGAGAACCTGATACACAAAACCACACACAACTTATTAGTCAAATCACACTAACAGAAATGAATATAATCTTAGGAAATATTTTCTTATATATAATTTATTTTAAATCTGTTTTGTTAATATTAGTTAATGCAGTAGGTATCGGGTACTAAAAAATAAACAGATTTTTAGTACCTAAACAATAGAATATTGTTACTTCATGTTTGTTAATTTTTATTAACTATTATAATTATTTATTACTTATAATATATATTTATTATTTATAATATAATTAGTATTTAATTATTTTTAACTATCTTGAAACTAAAAATGCATATTAAAAATTAAAAAGAGCAAAATGCATTACTGGCCTTTTTTTTTCTTTCTTTTTTTTTTTTTTTGCTGCTTAATGTGTGGAAAGCATGATCCCCTACCATTCAAAAGTTTGGGGTAAATAAGATTTAAAAAAGAAATAAAGAGAGAGAGAATAACTGATAATAATAAGAGCCATTAGAACCATTATTAATAATTGAGCAGCAAATCAGCATAATTACAACGCTTTTTGAAATATCATGTGACGCTGTAGACTGGAGTAATGATGCTGGAAATTCAGCTTTGCCATCACAGGAACAAATTATATTTTAAAATATATTAAAATAAAAAACAGTTCATTTAAACTGTAATAACATTTTTACTGTATTTCTGATCAAATAAATTTAACCTTGGTCAGCATAAGAGACTTCTTACAAAAACATTAAAAAAATCTTAATTATTCCAAACTTTAGTGTATAGAATTTAGCATTACTCTTGATTAATATATGCTGTAAAAGTATTGTTATTAGTTTACTGCATTAACTCATTTTGATAAGCAGAACCTTAATGTGTTATCGCTATTTTTAAAAAGATATTCCACTGCTAGATACCAAGCCCATTTTCTGTGAGTTTAAGCTGTGCCAGCATACCCAAAAGGCAAAACTCTGTCATAGTTTATGATTGACACATTAATACCTGCCATTGTTGACAGCGTTAGCTGTTAGACAGCTATCATGAGCCACGTATTTAAATTCATCCCCTTTAAAGCACCACTTTTGAAGTCACAAACATTCAGATGGACGTTTTTGGCATCAAGTAAAAAAATGTATCCCTGCATTCTTTTGAATTCAGTCTAGCTGTTTTTACTAGATGCAACCAAACATGTTATGTAAACACCCCTGAGAAACAATTTTGAGGTTAGGTGAACAGGTTTCTACCTGTATGCCGTTGTGTATGAATCCCCTGCGGTAACGGGCAGGCCTGAGATGAGGATACTCCTCTGTGCTGGTCACCTTGATGCTCCATACACTCTTCCAGGCCTCATAAAGCTGACTGTGCACGGGGTACACACCTGAGTGATGGGGGGCTACAGCGTAACCCATGTCTGTGGGGATCCCATGCTCCTAAAAGAGACAACCTGGAATTACTTTGTAGCCATGCAAAATCAAACAAATTCTTGTGCAATATATACACACTCAGGGCTTGACATGAACTTTTTTGCTCACTAGCCACTGTGGATAGTGGTTTTCCAAAGTTACTAGCCACTCAGCATTTTCACTGGCCACAATTTTAACATTGATACCATGGGGAAAAACTGCCATATAGATATTTTTAATATCGTCTCATAATTTGGCAGCAGGTATATTAGGCTGCTGTCACTTTAAGACCTGATGCACAGATCCATTATACTGTTACACATAAGTTTTGTTTCTCAACTGTTTACGTTCACTTAAAACATATCTGACTGTGTTTACATAAATACTCGCCAAGACTGCCATTTTGACATTGTTTTTTGTGTATTTGACTGTTTTAGCGCAATAAGCAGCGAAAAGAACTCAATTTAGTACTAAGAGGCGGCTTTATGTGCGCACATTTTAGATGTGCACACAAAATCTGCGGGAATGAGTAAAATTATGCGCAAAACATGCAATACCATGCCGAAATTCAAGCCCTGTAACACCAACAATATTCATCCGAAGCAAATGAAACAAGTGAGTGAGGGGAGGCGGGTTTGCGTGTCAACTCACTGTTGCGCAGCTGGTATCGTGTATCTATTCTGTGGAAAATTAGTATTGGAAGCATTTCAGATGTTTCAGTATGGATATGTATTGAAAAAAATATTTTTGACCACTACATTGCACTTTATTTATTATTTCAGATGCATTTTTAAAAGACTACAATTAAAAAAATTATATATTTTATATATAAAATTCAACCTGGCAAGAGTGACTGCGTTACACACTGCTGAAATCCACCCTCATTTGGCGGGTTGGCGGGTGTTAAAGGTGCCCTAGAACCAGTTTTTACAAGATGTCTGTGAAGTTTCAGCTCAAAATACCCCATAGATTTTTTTTAATTAATTTTTGGGGCATCATTAACTATGCACCGATTCAGGCTGCGGCCCCTTTAAATCGCACATAACAGAGTTATGTTGCGTAACAGTCGGTGTTATGTTGAGATTCGCCTGTTCTTCGGAGGTCTTTTAAACAAATGAGATTTATATAAGAAGCAGGAAACAATGGAGTTTGAGACTCACTGTATGACATTTCCATGTACTGAACTCTTGTTATTTAACTATGCCAAGGTAAATTCAATATTTGATTCTAGGGCACCTTTAATGTCAAGTCCTGTATACACCAATGAGAATCAAGAATTCAGCAACATTTTATTTGGCATGTATCAGGGCAGATTCTGACCTGTGCAAACTGTCTATTAAGTCTCATCTGTTCTGCAAGCACGCTGACGTTGTGGAAGAGATGAGGCTGCATGTGACTCCACATGTGCGGGAACCACCAGAACTCCTGCCGGTGTCGGAGCAGTGTGTCGTCACCCTCATCTTCCTCATCTGTACCTAAAGAGCGAGACCAGAAAGAGACAATGAATACATGTGTAGAGGTGGAGATAGATTTTATCAGTTTAACTTATGCAACAACAACTTTATCATACCTGTATGAAAGAACTTTCCAGAGAATCCCAGATTGAAGGTGAAATTAGGTACAAGAGAACGAAGTTTATTTTGTGTGTGAAGCAGCGCCTAGAGAAAAGATGAAGAAAAAAATTCAACATGTTCAGTATATATAATTTTATAGAGTTTATATGACACACAATGAGCAGTTATTGTGGGTTAAGATTTTTGTTTTGGGGTATATGAAGCTACTGTAGGTTACAATTAATGGTGGGAGTTATGAATGTATCACAATGTGAGTCACAGTGATCATAACTTGCAAAACAGTTATATTTGCTGGAATTCAACAACAACAAAAAAGTTAATAGTAAGATTCAATATTAATTTTGAAATAAAACAAAAAAAAGTTTTGTATTCCGTTCTGACTGGATGAGTCACATTTGAAACTGTGACCGCACATTTCAGTTCTACTGTATATTACTGTGGCAAACAACCATAAACAGCTAAACTTTAAATTCAGGATTTTCCTCACCCTGACTCCTTGGGACATATTTTATCATTATTTTTGCATTACTCAATATTTGTTTTGTCGTTTTCAAGTGTAAATAACATAAAGCAGCATTAACAGCCACACAAATATATCTAGCATAGTATAAAAGTCTCAGGCTGACACATTTCTACCATTACATAGTCTATACTGGCAGTCCTAGTAATATCAAGTATATTATTATGTTATAAGTGGATAAAAGAGGACAGATCTTGCAGGGACAAGAAAGGCAATGAAGATAAAGGGTGAGAAGAAATAATAAGGATAGAACAAAAGATGAAAAAATTTGCTTTTACTTGAGGTGAAAGCAAGGGAAAGAGAAAAATGAGAGAGGAATGTGAAACTGAAAACCTCAGGCATGACATTGCTTTTGGTGTGGTGGGCCACACAGAACCCCTATGAGAACTTATCTGCTCAAATTAAAAAGTGAGCCAGTCTAATTAGCCCCATGCTAGCCTTCAGCAAGAGCCTTCTTTCACTCTGAGGAGATGAGAGAGAGAGAGAGAGAGAGAGAGAGAGAGAGAGAGAGAGAGAGAGAGAGAGAGAGAGAGAGAGAGAGAGAGAGAGAGAGAGAGAGAGAGAGAGAGAGAGAGAGAAAGAAAGAAAAAGAATACCATGCTCCACTGCATTACAAACAACCTCTCCCTCTCGCACAATAATCACAGCTCTCTACAAACAACGGCAGAGAGAATACATCTCCCTGATCCGTATTAAGCGTGCTAATTCATTAGCTTCAATTCAGTCATGGAGGAGCTCTGGGAGTGTGACGGCAGTCAGAGAGAAGCTCAGAGAGTAAAGAGCTTGGATTATTCAAACAAAAGATACCTTTGATGGAAGACAAACTGGGTCAGGTCTGATTGATGTCTGATTTCCTATCAACCCTATCACAAACAGACAATTTCGTATCAACAAACTAGATTTTCTTTTTTCATTTTCTCACAACAATAAGACTGGTGGTTGCCAGGGTTTTCCTATATGGTTGCTTAGATGATTTTGCTAGGGTGATCTGGGTGGTTTCTAGGGTGTCTGAGAGGTTGCATACTGACTAAAGTCAAATCTGCCCACCCCCAAGTCTCTATGATGTTCCGGTCACTAGATATTGTTGAATTCTTTGGCTCAATGCCACTCTATGGGATTGTTTTCACTCACCATGGGAAAAAAAAAAAAAAAAATCATAATCTTAAATCCTGCCGGATCCAAAAACAAGCTAAGAAGATGATCTGTGCAAATCAGAAGGAGCGGATAGAAGTTGCTAATGCACAAGCAAGCTAATGTGATCATCGCACATTCAACAGCATATAAATCGAAACTGCCTAAAGTTACTGAGAAAAAAAAAGACAATCCCACGCAGAGGAAAATATACAGCTGTGCAAGCTTTTGGGGTATTGATGATCTATTCAAATCTATATTTTTATCATTGTTCTGAATCCGATCCGGATGAAGTATTGACAAAAACGTTTTTTTCTCAGCTGTTTGTTTGAAATAGCACACCTCAACAAGCCACTGAAATCACAACTCAATGGTTGAACGTTTGAAAATTAAAAAATTAAGACTGTAATAAATATTAGTATTGTAATTTTACAGTCATACCAATATGTAATCAAAAAATTATTGACCAAATTGTGCATTACAGCAAACCTGGAGCATTTTTCAAATTTTATATCTTAATTACATTTAAATTGCAAATCAATTTTCCCCCCAAATCATGCAGCCCTACTACTAAAGCCTGATTTATACTCGACGCTTCCGCAAGTTCGTGGCTTTTTGCACGCGAACCGATTTTGCATGGCAGTGTGCATGGGTTTTTTTGTAACTTTGTGCACAGCTCCTCTTCCGAAGATGCATGACTTTGGGGTGAATCTGGCGAGTGTGCATGTCATCTGTACCGGCACCCAGTTTGCACATCTAAATTAATTCTTCACCATTTACAAAATGAGTCTACAATAGAAGAAAATAAATAAAGGTAAATGTTTAATAAAAATGTTCACAAAATAAAATGAAAATGTTTAGTGAAATTACAAAATATTAAAGAGATCATTGTTTAATGTTCTCATATCCATTTATTTTGTTCTAATGTCACAAGTAATAATCTCAAGGTTTACTGGGTTTTACATGATTCTTATGTGTGGTTTTGTTGAAGTGTACTAAAACAAACATCATTAAACACCATACTACTTCTCACCACTGATTTCTGAAGGTTTAGAGGACAATTACGGAGTCGCCCCTTGTCATTTCAAAGAACAGTACAATGGCGAGTACGTCAAATATAAACGAATTGTCCATATGGGGAGGTGCGCGCAGTCAAGGGAGACTCGTGCTGCTGAGCCAGGCGAAAGTATAAATCAGCTGAAAGTACGAGCAATAGTAACAATGATGCTAGTTTCTTACCTCAACATCCGCCACTTTCATGCGTGTGCCCTCCTTCCCAACAAAGATGTCATCCACATCCACCAGCAAAAATCTGTCCAGTGAGAGGCTGAGCCTCCTGCCAGTTAAATAACCCACAGCATCCACAAACAGCAGCTTGTGCAGCCAAAAAGACAAGCTTCCACCAAAAAACACCCGCTGGATGCCATCATGAAGACCTAGGTCCTGCACAACAGTAGCTAGCAGCACTCTCTGTTGGTGTGAGTGTGTTGGGAGCTGATTAGGTTCTGCTGGTCTGGGGCTAGCTAACAGCACAGGCTCATAGGTGCTGTGGTTGGACAGGAAAGTGGTCCAGTTGTCTGCAGGTAGAGGGCCAGGTTCCAGCTCATTAGGTTTGGTGATGTAGAGTAGGGGAGCAGCAGGGTTGACTCTGTAATCCCAAAGTGGCAGGTTTGAACGCAAAAACAGAGGGAAGCCTCTGAGCTGAGCGCTGGATGGTGAGTTTTCATTTGCCCGGTAGAAGCCAATGATTCCCACTCCATAGTCTTGGCAGTATTTATCCAGTAACTGGCGATTCCATGAGTCCAAGTTGACGTACTTGAGCAGATTCTCATAGACGATGAGTGTGTATCGGCCACGACCTCGCCAAGCCAGAGAAGGCATGTCGCCCTTCCCCGGTGCAATTTCAGTGCGGTAGTGAAAGCGACTTGACTCTAAAATGGCAACGATCTCTTGTCCGAGTTGGGAATAGATGCTTTCCACGAAGAGTAACACCACAGGCTCCGTCCGAGAGGTGTCTGCTGTCCTCGGTGAGTGTCGCCGTTGGCTGATCTGAGATGGCAGGAACAGTGGAGCCCTTTGTCCGCCACCAACAACCGATGTAGCTACACAGTCCCCCAGTGGTAGCGGCAGAGGGGCCTCCTTGATCTTGGGTCCAGCACTGACGTGATAAGCCAGGTAGGCCATGGAGAGCAGACAGAAAAGAATGAGAGCAAGGATCAGGCGGTGGAGACCTTGATGCCTGAATACTCGTGCCAACTTCCTCACTCCAGCCATAGCTGTCTTGGCCAAGTGGGTGGCAGGGACAGAGAGAGGGTGGCGCCTCACTCTGGTAGGGAGGTAGAATAAAAAGAGGGCAGGGATTAGACGGCAATGAATTTTCCCTGCCAGGAAACAACCATTGAATCTAGGTCACCATGGCCCCCATAGCCTGCGACGGATTCGCCGCTCCGGTGTCTCTCTTTTTGTATCGTATTCTTCCCGTCCATATAATGACCCTACTCGTAAAAAGCTGGAGGCATCATGTGAAAACACAGCTCATCTGTTTGTTCTTTAGAGTGTTGTTGCTTTGGCTTAAAGCCTTCTGCCACTTCATGCATCTGACTGAACAAACAAGGCGTTAGGGAAACGTCATCTAGCAGAACCACCTGTTCATCCTGAAAGAAAAATGAGAATGGGGGAAAAACAAAAAATGAAAAGGTTAGAAGGATTAGAACTAAGTCTGTTTACTTTAAGGCTAGAATACGCTACACAACTTTTTCTATGATTTTTGCCACGATTTTCAGTATGAAGAGGTCGAAGCTACTTGCTGACTGTGAGAGCCATTCTGCAGATTTTGGACAGTCTAGGTTGACAGATTTGCAGAAAACCGTGGAGTGTAAAAGTCATGTAGTGCATCCCAGCATTTAAAGATATATTTATCCAAAAATGAAAATTCTGTCACCCTGATATCATTCTGAAAGCACCTGTTTGACTTTTGTCCATTTTGGGAGGGAGGGAAACAAAGGGAGAAATATACTGTTTGCTCTTTTCAATGCAGTTACAATAAGTGATGACTGAAGTTTTACAGCTTCAAAAAGGAAACAAAAGTACTGTGATGTTCCAGTCCCCATTCACTGCAAGAGTGATCAATACATTATTCATGCAACTTTAGAATGGCATTTAGAATGGAAAAAAAAAAAAAAGAATTTACATGCACAACAATATGCTCATAACCATAAAAAAATCTATTTATTATTTAAACTAGACAATGCATGAAACCGAAACACATCAGATCATTGGTAAAATATATATGCAGATCAAAATCAGTGTAAAAATCTTGGTGCACGATCCATTTTCTTAAATTGTTTAATGCATTTAAACCATGAGTGACTTTACAAGCTGTCAGATTATTAGCCGGTGTTCAGATGTGTATGTAAACACACTCATTAATGACAATATTCCTTTTGGGTAAACTAATCCTTTAATGATATTACGAGGAGACTTTTTACGATGTCTAGACTCTAGATAAGCTCTAGGTATATACTCATGGTCATAGCATATACAGGAAATCCACCCTGTACTTAAACACTCACAAAAAGAGTCACAAAATAAATGTGGGATTTCAGAATGGAGTTGTGCTGCTATCTGAACTGTACCGTGCACTTTCTTAACCTTTAAAACTTCAGGTCGAAGAGCTTTTCCCCATCTGAGGGGCCAACACAGACAAGAAGAGGCCACACAGTATCTCCACAGAGAGAGTAATGTAGACAAACCATCTGCTGATTTTTCCATTAGATGACACACATAAACACATACTCACAAAAACACACCCCTGCCCTATTAACACTCAGTGTACCCATCATCAAATCTCCCTTACTGTCTACATGAGACCTTTTCCCAGGGATCCCAAAATAACTCCACCCCATACCATCCCCCGATATAGGCTTTCAGGTGTGACTGGAAATGTGTGAGAGTGCTAGTGCATGTGCTACGTGTATACAAAAGAAGAGGGCGTCGAGTATGAAATGTCAGTATGGTGCATAGTCTGTTTATCACAAGCTGTCGTCCTCGATATCAAATGTGATTAAGTTTGGTAGATCCAACACATACCTGTAGATACTGCAGAGAAACCTGATGCCATGAGAAATAGAGTTCTAGTTAAGTAGGCCAAGCGACGACCCAAACAAGTCGCCCTGCCAATGGCATTATCGCCTTTAACGCTGCAATATTAGCCTTTGCTAGCATTGCCTTTATTTGAATAAATTAAGAACACATGAAATGTAATTTAAGGGCAGGTGCATTCAAAGGGCACAGGAAAAAAATCATTATGTTTGACACACTGCATTAAGCTTCCATTAAGTAATGGCTTAAAATTTTCTCAATGCCTTTATTAGTTAAAAAGTGCAGAACAAGCTTTGGACGTGAAGTAGTTTCTGCACCAGAGATCCAGTTCCATTAATGTGGCACATTTCAATGATTAATCTCCGAAAAAAAAGCAGAATGGCTGAGCATGAAGAATTTCAGAGATAAAACATAAGCTGACTTAGCAGTTTAATATTATATTATACTGTACCATGAAAATGGATCTTTCCAGTTGCCAAGAATATCTTTGATACAGAACAAACTCTATGACAGGAACAAAATGCACCACAATGCTGGTGCCTTAACATCTGAGGATGTTTCTTTACTTCATATGTAAGCTTTTGCTGCAAATGGTCTAGTCAAAGAGGCTTTTGGAGATGCAGAAGCAGTGCAGCCTGTGACCACAGCGTGGAGCGAGAGCTTTGTAGTGCAGCTCTACAGAGTTTAACGCAGAAGGGCAGAATCAGTTCAGCCAGAGGGGTGCCTGAGGGCCGCCAGCGTCACGACACGCATAAGCAGATGACATTCTTCAAGAGTCCTTAGCGTGCTCTCTTCCCACGGCACTCAGAAACACTTTGAGTGATTCAGCACACATATTCCGTTTGACTTCAGTGTTGACTTATGGCTCCTTTCCTTCCACTAGGAAATCATTATCCCGGTCGGTATAGGGTTTCTGCTTTGCTAGTGTGTCTGGCCAACAGGAGAACAGCTCTATGGGACACTGTTCCTTATGACTGCTGGAAGCCAACAGCTCTGTAGAATGTCTTATTGGCTTTATATAAAGACAAAGTGTCACATGCCCTCTGGCTGCTATTTGATCCACAGGTAATATGATGATAATGAATTCAGCAGGAGCCGTGAGAGCTGTGATTCAAACAATTATGCCTGTCATTTAACTGATGAAGAAAAGCCATTCATAAAATCACATACTACATACTCTTACATGATACAATTTAGCAAATTCCCTTTTGCAAAATGCCTCCATATATATTGTGAACATCTTGTGTTTTAAAATACATTGCAGTAATGTTAATGTAATATTTTTATTCCATTTTGTTCAATTTTATATTCATATTTACAATTTATTCATATTCAGTGCTATGCCTCCACTAAAAATGTTGTAAATATATATTATTAATATATAATATAATAATATATGTGTGTGTGTGTATATATATATATATATATATATATATATATTATACACACACACATATATATATATACATATATTTATGTATATACTATATATACAGTATATATATATTATATATATATATATATATATATATATATATATATATATATATATATATATATATATATATATATATATATATATATATATATATATATATATATATATATATATATATATATATATATATATATATATATATATATATATATATATATATATATATATATATATATATATATATATATATATATATATATATATATATATATATATACTGTATATATAATATATATACAGTATATATAGTGTGTTAAAATATTATTGTAATATTATACGCTATTACAACTATATGCAGGATTTTTTATTCACAAAAGTGAAAGGACAAAAAATAAAAAGATGGCAAAAAAAAAGCAAAATGTTGCAAGCCAGATTCAAACTCTTATTGTACATGTGAGCACCATAGCTCAATGTACCGTTTAATGTGCTAACCACTAAATCACTACATAATTTGGAGGCACAGGAGTCAGTGCACTCACCGAAAGAAATAAAAAGCCATTTTATAGAGGTTCTGCTGGTTCTAGACTTCAGAGACCCTAAATAAAAATATGGCTGTTGAATAAAGTGGGATACATGGTTGTACATTTCATTTGCAAAAAAAAAAAGAAAAAACACTGTTTATGTTGAGCATGTATGATGGACAGAATGTAAAAAAAAGAGCAGATGGCAAATGTTACAGAATAAGGAGTTTAATCTTCCATCTCTCTATCTTCTAAAAAGCCAAGATAACCGCTCTCATTAACCATTAATAAATATTTAACAGTGGAAGATTAGAGTTAAATAGGTCTCCATTACTCAGATTATTCATCAAAAGACTTCCAAAAGTGTGAGAAAGGAAAAGATTCAGTGAGAGATAAGGTGCTAATATGAAAGTGAGGAAGTATAATTAGGTAATCTAAGTAAGACACCTCTGTTAGACAACTCTGAAGAGTTTATGGGAAAGAGTAGCATGGTACAGATAAGATTAATATGCCCAACAGAAGGAATGAGTGTGTAACAGTGCATGAAAGAGAGTGACGTGGGTAAATAAAGAGTCAAATGTATTGGAAGTCAACATTAAATCAACTCTACATTTTCAATTTCAATTTTCAATTTCACCCTGAAATATATTTCTGTAGTAAAATGGGGTGCTGTTTGATGTTGACATTAACCTGGCTTTTGCAGGAGTCATCCTGGCTCAGTCAGATTTTCTTCACACACACAGTAATCTGACCGCCACATAAAAAAAAAATAAAAAAAATCTGCTGGCACCTCAAGAACTGATATTCACCAATCCCCTGTCAAGAGTGTTTTCATCCGGGCCGAAGTTAATGCTGCCTAATACTGCCAGTACACACACAGACAGACACTCACACACACTCTTAACATTATGAACGGCTTCTTTTTGAAACGATGAGCTGCAGAGAGCTGAGAGAAGGTGAAAATAAATGATGGTGAAAGAGTGGAAGTAGTAGGAGGGCTGTAGAGGAGACAGTGTGCATGTTTGGGTTTTTTAGGAAAGAACATGTGTCAGCATGTCCGTACAAGAAAATAGCTTGTAATAGCTCAAAGCTGGTTTGTACATGATGTATTCGTAATTGTAGCACTTTTAACATAACACTGGAATGCGCTTTGCTTGCCCTGAGGTCATTTGCCAGGCTCTTGAGAACACTGTGAAGTAAAACCAAACCCAGACAAAAAAAAAAAAAACACGAGCATAACAACTTCACTTACATAAAACAATGGCAATATATTATTCTGACCGAAATGGGCATTTTGGTCTATTGCAAGGAAAATAGGGATGTCACAATGGCATGAGCAGTGATTCACAATACCAATTTGAAAAAAATTGAAAACCATAAATTAAAGCTAATGAAATTATGCTATTAATTTACAGGTTATAAACTGGGAGCCCAGTCCTGGTCTGTTATACTAATATATAAGAAACTCACTGGAAATCTCTTGAATTACCAAAAATTATGGATGCAACAAATATGAAAATTTTGGCCGATACGAAAACCGATAATTCTTTATATTTGAAAGCCGATAACCGATATATTGACCAATGAATCTAAATCCAAATTTTATGTAATGAGAGCCTGATTACAAAGACAAAAATTTCACATTAAAAGCCATGTCCCAAGCACACAATTATAATGTTCTTATTATAATTTTAAGTTGCCTATATGACAGACTTGCACTGCACATATTGCACTTAAATGTATTTTCCTTTTTGAAATGACTCCAATCATATTTCAAGCAATTTAAAACCATAATTTTAATATATCGGCCAAATTTTCTTAACATTAAAACATTAACATTAAAAATGAACATATATTGGCCGATAACGATATGATGGCCGATATATCGTGCATCCCAACAAAAAAATATTAGATATACATCCAATATAAAATACAAAAAATTATATACACTACCATTCAAAAGTCTGGGGTCAGTAATGAATCAAAAGTGACAGTAAAGACATTTATGTTTATTATGAATATATTTCAAATAAATGCTGTTATTTTGAACTTTCTATTCCTCAAAGAATTCTGAAAAAAAACAACAAAAAAACAAAAAACAAACATTGAGCACAACTTTTATCAATGTTGATGATTAATAAGAAACATTTCTTGAGCAGCAAATCAGTATATTACAATGATTTCTGAAGGATCACGTGACACTGAAAACTGGAGTAATGAAGCTGAAAATTCAGCTTTGCCATCACAGGAATAAATTGATTTTTAAAATATATTAAAGTAATTTTAAATTGTAATAATATTTCACAATATTGCTGTATTTTCAAGCAAATCATTTTGCTATACATTTTGAGCCTTGGTGACCATACGAAACTTGTGTGAAAAAATCTTACAGACTTCAAAATCTTGAATGGTATAATATATATATATATATATATATATATATATATATATATATATATATATATATATATATATATATATATATATATATATATATATTAAAACTTTATGTATAGTATAGCTGGTTTGACAGCACATATTCAAAACTAGACTTGACTGCTGTGACTGTCCTTGAGTGCCAAAATGAGTCTCTTTACTGTAGAAATACTTACATTTTTTATTTCAGTATTGACCAAAATAAGTGTATTTTGACATCCCTAATGGATGCAATCACATGGCACATCATGCTCAGGAAGACCTGTCTAACTGTGCAGAGAATGGAACACTGTTTCATATTTGTGCGAGACATTGCATCCAAATCAATACTAGCTCAGGCATGATGGTGGACATCTTCCTCCCTGGGTCTACGTTAGAACAAGCCTGCGGTGGATATGTAGCTACAAGGTCATGGATATTTCTGTGGAACATATAGGAGTCAAAGCCCACAATGATTCACCTGCCCATCTCTACCTCCCCACCCTGATACAGCTGTCAGTCAAATAAAAGATGACCACAGTGGCGTACACACCCGTAACGGCTGTCAAATCCATTTTAGAGAACACTCCCTCAGACAGACACAAAAACACAAACAGCTATTAGAGCTGTCAGCCTCCATTCACAGACGGAGCAACTGACAGTATCTCTCCCTCCTCTCAACAGTCCCTCATAAACACATTAATGCAGACAAACAAAAGACAAGTGAAGCAGGTAATCATTCCATCAGAGGAATATAAATCAAACTCAGCGCAGCATTAAGAACTAAAATCAATTCCAATCTTCTTGCTTTAAGCTTCCCTTCCTCCTTTACAAAATCTCCATGGTGAAGGATCAATCACTCCACCCCTCCTCTACACCCTCCATCTCTGGGATATTGTATTAAGAGCTGGATTTCTCCAAGGTTGGATGCTAACGGCCTCTCGGTGGTTTGGTTCGGGCTCTCAGGAGCGGGCAGATGAAGAACAGTAATCCTTTTAATGCCAGGCCCGAGTTGGATATTCTATTAGCTAGAATGGCTTGAGTTTTCTGATTTATAGCACGTGTCCACCTCACAGCCAGGGGGAGCTGTTAGAAATCAGCAGTTAATCAATTCAAGTCATCGACCCAGTATAATCAGGCTTAATGATTTAGGGAAAGTGAGAGAAGAAAGAAAGAGAAGAAGAGGGAGAGTATGAAAGAGAGACAAGCTAACTTATAGTTTTTATTAATATTTTGAATTAGCTTTTATTTTTACCTTTTTATTTTAATTTTAGTAATTTTGTTATTATTTATTTGTTATTTTATTTATAAATTTATTAATTTTATATTATTTATATTTTATTTTAGCTTTATTTAAATTAACAAAAATGTTATATTATTATGATACTTTCCAAGAAACATTCTTTTGGCAAAAATGCCATATTGTATGAATCCTTCACAAATAAGGCAATCCCAGAATGCTATTGTAAAACATACTTTATTCATTCAATACTGCAAAGCATTGCTAACAATAGTTTAAAGGGGTCATGAAATGAGAAATCAAAATTCCCATGATCTTTTGACATGTAAGAGGTCATTGTAGTATTAAAACATCCTGTAGTTTTTAGTTTTTATTGAAACCAATCTTCGAAAAACGTCTCATTTCGGATTTTGTCACATTATGATGTAATGGAGCGACGAAAGACCTCCTCTACAGAATTAGATCAATGCGTCTTTGGCCCCGCCCACTGCCGCATTAGTGAGATGAGAAGAGAGATACAGGATCATTGGACTTGAAATAACATTACCTTCCAAAGGATCCTAATGCTAGGAAAGTGCTTATTTATTTTCAAAATGTCTCCGTAGAGCATTATTTGTTTGTTCAGTACATTTCACTATGTATTTTTTTGGTAAATTAGTCACAATTTTCGATGCAGTAATGCCACAACACGTGACCGTGTTAATTCTTATGCCTAATCTGTGATCAGTGATTTCTGATATGTAATGATCAGTGCTTCCCACAGGTTTGAAATATACTTGCGGTGGTAGCCGGGCGAAAAATCCTCTTATTACCCACGGCACAAAAATGGTCTACTACATGTGACAAACAAACAATGTGTGATTTTTAACAGTATTTTTATTTATGAAATTTATGAAATTAGTTTTAATTAAATAACATATTACATTTAATTACATACTAATATTATGCATTATTATGCATTGTAAATTATGCAAAATTACAGTATTTAAATGGTTCACATTTTCCTATGTTCTCCTTGCTGTCATACAGTGTCTCTTTCAGTGAATGGGACACAGATTTTACTAGTAAAATTTATAAAATGAATAATATATGTGTCAAATAATGTTCTTAGTCTTTTCTTTCTGTAGGTGAGACTACAATAATTTACTATGAATTAAATGTAAATCAAATTAAATACAATTTATAGTGTAACCAAAATACCAATAATGCCCAAAAGAAAAAACTTAGCGTGTGACTTTTAATTATAAACAAGCCCGAAATACACCGGGACTCTTATTTTGAAATGTCTGTACTATTGCAGGCTGATCCTTCAGATTCTTACAATCGTCTAAAACATTTTATGTAAAGGCCATAAAGTAGACATTGTAATAATTCATCAACTTGAGTTCATTAGCAATCGCTTGGAATAAATCTGCACTTTTCATTGATTGAGAATCACTTGGAAGCAGTCTGAAGCGCTGTTGTGCGAGCCTGTAGAAAGCGCAACAGCGCCCCCTTGTGACTTTGCAAAATTCAGCGCCCGTTTGAATGTCAGCGGGAGTAAACAGTTCTGACGCACACATAACGAGCAGGTACGAAACGACTAGTTAATCGATCGCGGATGGTTTCATTATCTTGCGTGGATATAAAAGTATAAGAGGATAAAAATAATAAAAGCAAAACTGTGTCTCCGAATATAATTGGGCGGCCGTTATTATACGTGGGTGTCCGCCCAAGTAAAGTCTATGTGTGGGAAGCACTGAATGATTCATGTACAGACAGACATTCTTTGTCTCAAAATCGTTTATTGCTGTTTACGCGTCAGTAAATCAAGTCAGTGACTAAATCAACTTCATATTGTTTCTCTTAGTAGCATGAAAATAATCTGTTATTTAAATTGAGATGAAATTATATACAGAAAGCAATCAAAGAACCCTTCTTTTATAATCGCTGAAGCTGTCAATCACACAGATCGAGTTTATTAGCGACTGAGCTCTGGACTCTTTCCAAAACTCCCATTATAATCAATAACGCTCTCTAAACTGCACAAAGAATCTCTTATTTACATAGTGTTTGTAATGTTAGTTATGATGAAATAATTTGTGAGAGTGCAGAAATCAAGTTGAAATGACAAGATCACTGCATTAATGCGCTCAACAGACACGTCTGTCATCAGCTACAGTACTCATCGCTGCAACCTTTCATGCCATGGGAGGAGATCTAAATATAATGCTTTAACAAACACTTTTCACGATTAGTTAATCTCAACAGCTGTAATAGTAAAAATGTAGAAAAGATTTTGAGAGAGTTCCATGAGTAATACTTATTTCTTATGCAAAGGTGTTAGCCAATCACAGAAGTGGGCGTTTTCATTTAAGTCTCACAGCAGACACGCCCCTTCCAACAGAGCGTTCAAATCAGAGGGCTAAAATCAGGTTAAAAAAAATGGCCTTTAATTTCTAAATCATGACCATTTTTGATGTGAAGTGCACCCCAGGAAACAATATAAAATAAAAAAATGCAGTTCATGACCCCTTTAATACTATCAAACTGGACTATTTCACCCAATACTACTGTATGTGTGTATTATGTATTTTTCTGCTTATAGAATTACTAGAGACAGTATAAGCAGAATTTGCCTGTTACCTACATGGAAAATAGCTGCCTGACTGTGTGTCCTGCCAGAAGTACAGTAAAATGTTAATGTCAAACTCTAGGAATCAACAGAAAGGTTTAGATTAATCTTATGCTCTTTACTAGCGTTATTTGAGCTGAGTGACTTAAGAGAGTTGCTGCCTATGCAGGGTGTTTTAAATCAGCCAATTATATCAGGTTCCATCATAGTTAAGATTCTGCCTATGTACAGTAGGTGCTAGACATCGAGACAGCTCAAGGTTCTCAAACAGAGCTAGAGTGAAGACGGATAATTGGGGGAAAATATGAAATCACGCTTATAAGAAGAACAAGATTAGCAGCTCTGTATGTACGCCTGAGACTATATAACATTTCATGGCTAACTGCTTGAAAAAGTCCCATGCTGATTACCAGTATGTGTGTTAATCAAATCTTAAATGCTAAACTCAGTCATGCAATGCATGGAATTTTTCATAAAAGACATCGTCCAAAATGAAGGTTTTAAATAGAATTTTAGAGTTCAACAAAGAAAATGAATTGATTAAAGAACTGAAAAAAAGGATTCTCAACAGAAAGCAAATTTTTTATTTTTTGTCTTGAATGATATCAGAGTAAAAGCCTTTCCATTTATGAATGTCTCATAACAAGAGCAAATACTAATACAAAAGTAATTTTCTGTGGTCAAACGCCATGAATATTGTGCCGAAGGACAAAAGAAGCTGGACAAACTTGATGAAAGGGAAAAAAGGAAATTAAAGTACACAGTTCATAAATCCTCCATGGCAACAGACATATTAGAAAAGATAAAGCACAGATGGGCCGCTAGTAAATTTGCATTGTAAATCAAAGATTTACAGCTACTTGTAAATCTCTTCTGAGAAGGGTACAAATTATGAGAAGGATTAAGGTTTGATCCCCTTAATTAAGGCTTCAACCCAATTCCCCAAAAAAGAAAGTCAAAACAGACGGTCAGAGGGAATCTTCAAATTCTTTTAAAATATAAAAATGCTATACTTGTCAACATGGTTTTCAAACATTTCAGTAGCCACAAGTTAGTCAAGTTAGTCTTACAAGATTAGTCATTTTCACTTGGCATTAAATAGATGCACACGGACAGACATTGTGTGTTTAATTGAGGTGGAACCCAAAGAAACAGTTTTAGTACATATGTGTACATATACACACACAGATGACTCATTTTGCAGTGCCCAATCAGTTGCTTTCTTGATGAGAATGCCACCCCTAGTATTACCAAAGACTATAGAATAACACAAGACGTGTCACTCGTATTGTTTTGAATGGGAGAAAGTGTAACGCGCAATATGGCGGAATAAGTCCCGCCTTCTAAATAAGAGCCAATCGCCAACTGGTAAAGTCATCGCATCACTTCAGCGGCCGTTAGAATCACCGGTTACTATAGAAACAGTCAGACGCGCGCCTCCGAAGAGACGCGCATTTAGGTCTGCGCATGCGCATTAGCTTGATCCAGCCTGAAAAATACAGTTTTTTGGTCATGATTCGAGCGTTTAGAAACTAAATTTATGAGCCGGTTGTTGTTAGATTTCATTGGTGATTTCAAATATGAAATTTAATCGTAAGGTTGGCGAACAGTTTTGGAGAATTTGATGTTTCCCCATTCAAAGAGATTGCATGATGCCCAGGATGCCCGAGAGGCGTTTCAAAGATGGCCGCCGAGTGAAATGACTTGTCTTAAAGGGACTTTGGTATTACTTAACGTTCCTGACGTAGCTGAAACCTATTGGCTAAAATAAAATTTTATTTTTCTTTTTTTTTCCTAATATGCACCACCCAGATTAGAAAGTTAAAAGACAGCTTGGGTGGGCTCATTAAAAAGAGTCAACATCCCTAAAAGTCCATCTAATTCACAGATTACTTCAGCTGTAATCGTCACAACAATGGAAACATCTAGGAGACAACTGTTCAACAAGTCTCAAAATAATTTGCTGCCACAAATAACAAATACATCAACAGTAACATGAGAGTCTATGCCAACATTTGCATATGTGACACTGTGTAAATCTCTGCACACACGCTTGGAGAAGCTGATAATAATTTTGTCAGATCTGAAGTGTTTTCACTGGAACTGGTTAACATTCAAAATGTCAAGTGTTAGTGGCAATGTGAGCAGCCTTGAGAACAAAGGCATAAAATGTGCTCAAAGAGCCTCTCTTTTGACAAAATCCATGAACCACTTCTAAGAGCCCAAAGCTAAGAGCTGAACCTCTGAGAAGAGAAAATGATATCCTCTCACCCACCATTCAAAATCAAATGCTATCTGTGATTAAACCTTTAGGGGCGGCAAGCACTATCTCCTCGTCCCTTTGAATGCACTAAAAATAAAAGTGCAAAAGACAGCAAAAACACACACCAACAACAGCAAGACATCAATCTCCTACAAAGGATTTTAATGGCATCCATTTTAAACCCCGATCTGAGAATTTCAATCAACCACCATGGGCATATGAAAACATCCCGACACTTTTTTCAAACTTTTTTTTACAAGTTCACTTTTTTCCCCAAAAAAGGCTGGATTATATAGGAAGATCATGCAGTCATGGGGTGATTTTCTCTGTATTTCCAGATATCAAGGCTTCTGTTGAGGGAAACTGATTTCCTTTAAAAGACAAAGCGACAGAGGAAAGGCCAACTCACTGCTTTTCTAGCATGCTATGAGTGAATTGCTCAAGCCAGACAGGTACTGGAGCTTATCTAAGGGTCGGACAGCCTATCATGGGTTACACAGCTGGGAAATGCAGATCATTCAAGACAGTAATTGACTAAAACGGGCTTTTCACGCATGAAACCGTTTACCTTGTCGTAGTTGTGGTGTAAGGTAATGCAAAAGGATATATACTACAGTTCAAATGTTTTGAGTCAGTTGGATTTTGTTTTTTGAAGGAACTTAATACTTGCATTAAATTGTTTAAAAATTAAATGTACAAAACCAAAAACAAATTTCAGTTAGAGCATTTGTCGCCACCATATGGACTTATATGTTAAGGGTATGTTATGCTTGTTAAGGGTTTAGAAAGATGCTATCCCAGGGTTAAATTCAGTGTGAAAAGAACCAAAATATTATTATTCATGATGAACTGCAACAGTATTCCAAAGAAAATATGTCTTCTTACAAAATATAAGCACTGTTATCGATTTTATTTCAAATAAACTTTTGAAATTTCTATTCACTAAAGACTCTTGAAAAAAAAGAAAAATATGTCAGGGTTCCCACAAAAATACTAAGCAGCACAACTGCCTTGGTAAGCATAGAAGACTTTAAAACTCGGTATCACTTTATTTCGAATGTCCACTTTAGACATTCGACTAACTATAAGTAACTTTGCAACTATGTCATCTGCCAGTCATTAGACTTTCTGCTGCGAACACTTTCTTTTGATGGTCCCTCAACAGACATTGTACTGACTATAAGTGAATTTGTGTCAACTTATTCTACTAACCCAAACCCTAAACAAAACAGTCTACTAATACTCTAATGAGAGTTAGTTGACATGTACGTACAAAATGACTTTTAGTTAGTAGAATGTCTAAAGTGGACATTCAAAATAAAGTGCAATCAAAAAAATCTTACAGTTCTTCCACTTTTGAATGATAGTGTATATTGTAAAAACTGTTGGTTCAGTCTCACAGGTTCAATCTCACGGGTCACGTCACTTTCCTACCCCACTTTCCTGTCTGCCTGTAAATAAAAAGCTAAAAATGTAATGCATACATAATCATGTGTTGTTTCACACAGTTATATTCTCCCCTGGGTTAGTAATTAATCCTAGATATTCAGGTTTCAAGATTTCACACTGTGCATTTGTAAACCCCAGTTTAACATTCTTATTTGCATATTGTCAGTTACACTGATTGGAGGAATACAGTTTACACAGGATCCTTTTAATAACTGCTTGTGGCTGTTTTTAAGTCACTGGAAAAACAAAAACAAATTCCAGTTACAGCATTTGCCACCACAAGTGGCCTTTGCTCAGGGTTTAGAAAGATGGTAACCCAGGGTTAAGTTCAGTGTGAAAAGCCCCAAAATCTTATATTCATATATTCAACAATATTCCAAGGAAAATGTCTTCATACAAAATATAAGCAGTGTTACCAAAAGAAAGCCGCTCTATTATACGGTGTTGTTTACCCAACGGTGAAACTCATTTGAAATTTAAAGGCAAGTATGCACAACTGACAAACTCACAAAACAATATATCAGACTTATGGGTACTTTCAACAACCTTAAAGAGAAATCTAGCATCTGCTTGCAAAGTCTGGCCATTTTGATCACATTTATGACAACTTGATGTCCACTGGAAGTTATAGGAATTTCATATCCTGCATCTTAAAAACACCCCTCTTTGTGGTATAAGAGACTGATGAGATGGAGTAAAAGGTTCTCTGCCATCATTGCAAAGGATAAGCCTTAATTACGTCCCTGTGAAACAATGTGACAGTGTGAGGTTGGGCTGAAGACTCCTGCAGTGGTGGAATGGGACTACAGCCAGATGCTGTCAATTAAAATGCCCGGACAAAGGAAAAGACAGGCTCCTGGACAGGGTCAGAGGAGGATATGATTTTTATCTACCAAAGGTGTTTTCCACTCACAGAAAACTACTCGTCCCATGTCGGAGGCAATCATCGGACACAGGATCTGCTCTAATGAACTTGAGCTACGATTCCATCTCTTCATATACAGAGGAAAAAATCTCTGACCACAGGGTACAGAGGAGTCATAACTGTGATTGATGGAGCCAAAGAGCAAATCGTGCTGCTCATAATGCAAATTATAAAACAGTTCTGTCTCTAGAATCTCATTGAGTGAATTCAGTTCAAACTGACTGCGCATCAGCTGAATTTATATTAATCCAGTCTACAATATCGTATTATTTATTAAACTCTGACGTCTTAGTCATATTGCTTTTTCAGTCATTTTATGAAAGAAAACAAAGTAAAATAAGTTTATGACTGTGCTTTTACCACATTTCAGATGGAGTTTTAAGGGGGGGGAACATCCCCTTGCCTTGGTAAAATCGCTGTAATAAAGTGCCTCAAGTGGCTTACTGCTGTATATATATATTATATATATATATATATATATATATGCTTGTAGATGTATGCATGCAAGCCCTGGGAACAAATTGTTATACTGCTTGTGCTCAGTGCCACTTGAGCAGAAGTAACTAAGTTTGCATTTCCTCAAATAAAGCAAAAGACATATATTAAAATTAATATGTTAAAATTTTTAGGTAAGCTTATGTTTTAAGAGAATAAATGAAAATGCTGCACTGAATTTTGTAATTGTTAAGGCTCATCTGTCCTGTTTTCCTTATAAATGTGCATGAGAATCAATGTGACTTATGATTTCAATACAGTATGCAAATGTTGCAACGACAATCGCTGTCAGTTACTTTTGAATGGCGAATATATCAATATAAGTCAATGGAATTTAAAAAAAAAAAAAAAGCCGCTAGAGGTCGCTTATTCAAAACAAAGGCGTAGCTTGATGATACCTTGATTTTGCGGAATCATGGGAGGTGTTGTCTCCACGTCTACAATCGGTGGAAAAGAATTGGGACTCGGGCAGAAATCATGTTCATGGATGAGATTATTAACGTTACTGTAGCTTGAAGCAGAGCAGAGCCGAGTGCTGTGTGAGCAGAAACGAGGAGCGTTTCTCATGGAGCGATTGCTAATGAGAGCAGCGGAGCTTTTATTATGCTGCAGTCAAGTTCTTCCCTTTCCGGTCAAGCGTATGTGGGGTAAAGCGGTGCTCTTTGATCATATTAGATACATTTGTTTGTTGAAAGTTATCCGCGTGTTAAGTCGTGACGTAAGGAACGCAGTGTCCGGGTCCAAGCCTTTTATCAACCTAGAATATTTTGGATCGTCAGTCATGCTCCATTAACACCGTCTGTCACAGACACAAATTGCATTTTTTATTTCACCAAGCTGATTGCACTAAAAACCCCCGCAGTCATCATGCTTTCAGTCCATTTCAAGTTTGATTTTGACGTGACATTTAACTGGGTGATATGTTTACTTACTTTTCAGTTAGTCTTCCGATTGACGCCATTATTTGTTCAGTCAAACAAACCTACGCGCGGAAAGCGCACGTCAACGAGAGGCGGGATTTATCGCACAAACCAATCATAACCAATTACATCCAATCATAGCGCGATGGAGACATTGCCTCCTCTCACGTGACTTTCCCCCATTCATTGTCAATTACCCCCCCACAAAACCCACCACACGCCGGGGTTCTGATGATTTTCTATAGATTCCTATGAGAGGAAAGGGAGTTCCCTTTCGATACTTCACTCGTACTGCGTATGGGGAAAGGTCTCCCTTTTTCCCCGCTGCTGAAGCCTTTTTCAATAACGCAGTGTAACTGCACCGTCATTGGTTCACTCATAGACAAGTTGTTGAACCAATGGCGGCGCGGCATAGCTGCGCGGCCTATGGCGACAAAGCGCGCGAATATTCCCGCCGAAATGGGCGGGGTATAGGGCTATATAAGCAGGCGTTTCGCCATAGGATTTCAGTGTTTTCTCCTTCAGCGACGACATCTACTTCTCTTCGCTGATCTCCGCCTGAAGCCGAAGAAGCTCGCCGCCTTCTGCTCTCGCCGCCGTCTGAAGAGGCTCCCGCAGCGGACTCGCCTGGACTCGCCGGTGGAAGAAAGCGCCGGCGCCCTCGCGGACTGCAGCTTCTAGCGCCGTCGCCGAGCCGCCGCCTCCCGCTTCCCGCTTCCGGCCGCTTCCTGTGCGTCCCCTGCCGCCATCCGGCGCGCCGCCTGAGAGCTTCATCCGCGGCTTAAACGCCGCTCTAAAAGAGCGATTTCCAGCGGTTTTTCACCGCTTTAAGAGCTTCCGCGGCCCTCGCCGCTCTAAAAAGAGCCACCCAATTGCCGTTTTCACGGCAGCGGCGTCTCACGATGCCCCGCCACTCATGTGGTACTTGCAGGGCCCCCCTGCACGACGACGATGGACACAGCGAGTGTGTCGCTTGCCTGGGCAAGCCCCACGCAGACGGCGCGCTCGCTGGAGACTCATGCCCGCACTGCGAGTGTATGAGTCTCGCTTCCCTGCGCTCGCGGGTCGCCTTCTTCACTGAGGGCGATCTCGCCGCTCGCGCCCTCCCGTCTCCTTCCTCCCGCGGTCCGGCGAGGAAAAGACAGCGGGGTAGAGCGACTCAGCGCCAGGAGTTGAGCGAGCTCACGCCGGCCCAGCCCCCGCGTGCCTCGCCCTCTCCTCCCAGGGAACTCTCTCCAGTTCTGTTCTCTCGCCCTGAGCAGCGTCCCTCCGCAGAAGCGAGTGACCTCGTCTCATTCGGGGGAACAGACGACGAACAAGACGACTCCATGTCTCTTGCGGCTTCCGAAGCGGAAGGATGGGCTGGCGAGCCGGAAGACCCCGCTCCACCGCCTCCCTTGGAACCCATCGAGCATGGCCAGGGCATGGATGCCGAGCTCTTCCGCATCCTGTTCAGAGCCGTTGAAGAGCTGGACCTCGAGTGGGCCCCTCCAGAGGAGCCGTCCCGCAGCCGCCTGGACGAATGGTTTCTGCCAGGCCGCCGCCAAGCACCTCGCCAGCGTTCAGCGCCCTTCTTTCCTGAGGTCCACGAAGAGCTGACGAAGTCGTGGCGCGCTCCTTACTCTGCCCGCCTCCACACTACGCACCGCTCCGCCCTCACCGCCGTCGACGGCGCCGAGGAGAAGGGATACGAGCGCTTGCCACCCCTAGATGAAGCGGTGGCTGCCTCACCTCTGTCCTCCCGCGGCTGTGGGTTGGAAGACGAAGAGGGCCCTTCCTTCCAAGCCCTGTCGGACCACCTCTACTCTGGCTGGACGGGCTTACACTCGGCGGGCCAAGCTGCCTCTGCGCTCCACACCATGGCCATATTTCAAGCATTCCAGGCCAAACTCCTCCGCTCTCTGGATGAGTCTGGAATCGACGCGCCAGCCTTCAAAGATCTCCGCAGCGCCACGGATCTTGCCCTGCGAGCTACGAAGGCTACGGCCCAGGCCATCGGTCGTTCCATGGCCAGCCTGGTCGTGTTGGAGCGCCACCTGTGGCTCAACCTAACGGAGATCAAAGACCTAGACAAGACGGCCTTCTTAGACGCCCCGGTCTCGCCTTCTGGTCTCTTCGGGCCTGCAGTGGATGGCTTCACTGAGCGCTTTACTGCCGCGCAGAAATCGTCTCAGGCTATGAGGCATTTCTTGCCCAAGCGCTCCAGCTCCGCTTCTGCGTCTAGCCGCCCCAGGACTGCGCCGGCTCAGCAGAACAAAACCAGCCCCACCTGCAACACAGGCAGCGCCGCCCCAGGAGCATCGCCAGCGCTCGCGCCCTGCGAAGCGCCCTCCCTTCCCGAGGCGCCAGGGACCCCGGCCCAGGATTGTGCTGGACCCGGTGCCTCCGAAGTCGTCCTGATTCGTCGGACAGGAAGAGGATGGGGGACCGTCCCGTTACGACCGGACCACCCCAAAAGCTCCCACGGGTAATTTCCCCTCCGCCTCGTTTATTTCCGGGCGTGGGAAACATACTCCAGGTGACAGCTGGGCCCACACCTGTTGCGCCCACCTAAACGCCGTTTTCACGGCGGACAAATTTTTACCTCATCACAAAAAGAGCAAATTTCCTCTTCCACCCCTCGCGGTGTACGACCCTCTCAACGGCGGTCTGTCACCCAACATTATTCAACCCCTAGCCACTCGGGCCGAGGCCTGGCAGGCCATCCCCGATGTGTCAGAATGGGTCATGGGGATCGTAAACCAGGGCTACTCGCTCCAGTTTGCACGACGGCCCCCCCGCTTCGCCGGGGTGCTTCAAACATCGGTCAATCCGGACGACGCTCATGTCCTCCGGGCTGAAGTCATGTCGTTGCTGGAAAAAGGAGCTGTGGAAATGGTTCCTCCGTCAGAGAGCGAGACAGGCTTTTACAGCCGCTACTTTCTGGTCCCCAAAAAGGATGGCGGTCTCAGACCCATCCTAGACCTCAGGCTTTTGAATCACTCCCTCATGAGACGGAAGTTCAAAATGCTGACGCTGAAGCAGATCCTCGCGCACATTTGCCCCGAGGACTGGTTCTGCTCGCTGGACCTGAAGGATGCGTATTTTCACATCCAGATAGCCCCCGTCACAGACGATTCTTGAGATTCGCATACGAAGGGGTGGCATACCAATATACGGTCCCTGCCCTTCGGGCTGTCTCTGGCTCCCCGCACTTTCACCAAGTGCATGGACGCGGCGCTTTCCCCTCTGAGACAGATGGGAATCCGGGTTCTGAATTACCTCGACGACTGGCTCATCTTAGCCCGTTCGCGAGACGAGCTGGAACGCCACAGATCCGTGCTCCTCAGCCATCTACAATGCCTGGGTCTCAGGGTCAACTTAGCCAAGAGCTCGCTATGCCCCACTCAACGAATTTCGTTTCTGGGAGCAGTTTTCGACTCGGTCCGTATGACGGCAGTAGTCTCGCCAGAGCGCGCCCTGGCAATTCAGCAGCTCACGGCATCTGTCACGAACAAAGCCTATCTCCCTCTGAAGTTTTTCCAGAGGCTGCTAGGGCTGATGGCTTCCGCCTCCCCGGTGCTGCAGCTAGGCCTTCTTCGGATGCGGCCTCTTCAGTACTGGTTGAAGTTCCGGGTTCCTCCCAGCGCATGGCGGCACGGCCGCCTATGTCTCAAGGTCAATCGGGCCTGTCTTCTAGCCCTGAAACCTTGGATGGATCCAGTATGGTTCCAACGCGGAGTCCCCTTACAGGCGGTCTCACGGAGGACGGTGCTCTCAACAGACGCCTCCAACTTGGGCTGGGGCGCTGTGTGCGAGGGCAGACCGGCCTTCGGCTCGTGGAGCCACGAGGAAAGCCATCTACACATCAACTGTCTAGAGATGCTAGCAGTGATGAAAGCCCTTCAGTTCTTTCAGGCTTACTTGACGGGACGTCATGTTCTAGTTCGGTCAGACAGTATGACGGTGGTGTCATACCTGAACCACCAAGGCGGTCTTTCGTCCAGCCGCTTATGCGCTCTGGCGAAACGACTGCTGGAATGGGCTCTTCCGAGGCTTCAGTCGCTCAGAGCGACTCATGTTCCTGGCAGGAACAATCTGGGTGCGGACATGTTGTCACGGAGCAACATCCCCTCCGACGAGTGGATGCTCCACCCCCAAGTGGTCCTCACGATCTGGGAGTTCTTCGGGAAGGCAGAGGTAGACCTCTTCGCCTCAGAAGACAACTCTCATTGCCCAACATTTTTCTCGAAGGAAGTAGATGCTCTGGCCCACACATGGCCCAGCACGCTCCTTTATGCTTTCCCTCCGATCGCACTGATCCCCCAGGTCATCAGGCGTATCAGAGAAGACCAGCACAGAGTCCTTCTGGTGGCCCCGCTCTGGAGGAACCAGGTTTGGTCCTCAGAGCTATTCAGGCTCTCTCTAAGAGCCCCGTGGCCGATTCCCCTGAGACGGGACCTCCTCTCTCAGGCAAACAGAACAATCTGGCACCCACAGCCGCAGCTCTGGGCTCTGCACCTCTGGTCCCTCGATGGGAGCCGACTAGCCTCCCGAGGACGTCCTAAATACCATTTCTCAGGCTAGAGCCCCATCTACGAGGCGCCTCTACGACCAGAAGTGGTCAGTCTTTGTTGATTGGTGTTCAACACGCAACATAGACCCTGTGGAGAGTGACGTATCTTCCATACTGTCTTTCCTCCAAGAACGCTTGGAAATGGGGCGCTCCCCTTCCACGCTTAAGGTTTACGTAGCAGCCATTGCAGCGTTCCACGCTCCTATTGCTGGCCAATCGGTGGGACGAAACGGGCTCGTGATCCGTTTTTTGAGAGGTGCTAGGCGTTTGAATCCTCCTCGCCCTCTCACTATTCCCTCCTGGGACCTCTCGTTGGTCCTCAGGGCCTTGAAAGGAGCCCCATTTGAACCAATGGGTTCAGCCGACCTCAGGCCCCTAACACTAAAAACCGCTCTGCTACTAGCACTAGCATCGGTAAAGCGTGTTGGCGATTTGCAGGCCCTCTCTGTGAACCCTGCATGCCTCGAATTCGGGCCTGGTGACTCTAAGGTCGTTCTGAAACCTAGGCATGGCTACGTCCCTAAAGTGCTCTCAACTCCGTTTAGAGCTCAGGTCATCTCGCTCTCTGCTCTTCCTCCCTCGGCGGACGAACCAGAGCTGCAGCTACTCTGCCCAGTCAGGGCATTGAGGACCTACATAGACCGATCACAGTCTTTCAGACTGTCGGATCAGCTCTTTGTTTGTTTTGGCGGCCGCACCAAAGGGTCTCCGGTCTCGAAACAACGCATTTCCCGTTGGATAGTGGATGCTATTAACCTGTGCTACTCCTCACTGGGCACTAATTGCCCCATAGGAGTCAGGGCCCACTCCACTAGAGGAATGGCTTCCTCGTGGGCTTGGTCCAACGGAGTTTCCATCCAAGACATCTGTGAGGCGGCCGGCTGGTCTTCGCCGTCCACCTTTGTCAGGTTCTATCACCTCGATGTCCCGACCTTACAAGCTCGGGTCCTGTCGGTGTGATTAGCGGCTTCCAACAGGTCCCGCTTCACGCCACCATAGGAAGTATCTTCCTTCAGTGTAACCATGGGTTCGGTTAGGCTTTGCCTCCGCTTGTCCTTTTTACCCCCTCTGGGTGGCCAAATGCAAGCTATATCGTTCCCAGCCGTGGCACGGCGTGGTTGAATTCGTTCCCCATACGCAGTACGAGTGAAGTATCGAAAGGGAACGTACTCGGTTACTAACGTAACCTCGGTTCCCTGAGATACGGAACGAGTACTGCGTCACTTGCCGTGCCACGAGGCTGCGGCTCAGGGTCGTCGCTTCAGTCGATTGACACTGAAATCCTATGGCGAAACGCCTGCTTATATAGCCCTATACCCCGCCCATTTCGGCGGGAATATTCGCGCGCTTTGTCGCCATAGGCCGCGCAGCTATGCCGCGCCGCCATTGGTTCAACAACTTGTCTATGAGTGAACCAATGACGGTGCAGTTACACTGCGTTATTGAAAAAGGCTTCAGCAGCGGGGAAAAAGGGAGACCTTTCCCCATACGCAGTACTCGTTCCGTATCTCAGGGAACCGAGGTTACGTTAGTAACCGAGTACGGCATGACTCCTCTGTGTAACTTTACCTGCGGGTGTCGCTGTTGGGCTGTGCTCCTTAAGAAATACACGTGACTTGCGCTCTTTTTAATGTCATAATTTGTAATATTTGTGTTGTTTTATATGTAATATGGATTATTTTCTCATTTTTTTTTTTTTTTTTGAGGAGGCACTGCCTCCCTTGCCTACTCGGAGGAAACGCCCCTGAACTGAGGGTATTGCGGGTATGATGTTATTGATAGGCGACCCACAAACACAGTGCTGGTTAAAATTGCTTTTTTCTCTGAATTTACATATTCTTGGAAACATTTAGGATCATGTAAGTACACAAGTCATCAAAATATAACATTGTTCTAGTGTTTTTTGGATATTTTAATCCAAAAAAGTACAAGGAATATCTATTGTGTTGCAAGTACAGTAACAGTCTGATTCCAGACCTGTTTGCCCTGAGACACGCACTCCCAGGGAGACCTTGTGTGACCACTTTCATTTTCACATAACTCCTCAGACAAATGTGATCCTCAACACCTTTGTATACCCACATCAGAGTGCGGATGACAAAAAGACACAGGCAGCTTCCTGAAGCAGCCATGAGAGGTGACAGAACAAAGAGCAGACGCATCCCACTGCTGTCATCTTCAATCTGTAAGCAGACGGCACCGAGGTTAGGACAATCTCAACAGCTTCCTGTAAAGAAGGTGGACAGGGGGCGCATTTTATCAATAAAAACTAGAGAAATTAAGACTTTCTCTCTCTCAGAGTTTGCCTAAATTAAGTATAACTCTGTTAGCAACACAATGTAAACACATATTTATATATACACAAAGACTGGTGTCAGAAAGTTTTTTTTTTTTTATTATTATACTTTTATTTAGCAAGGATGCATTAAATTGATCAAACGTGACAGTAAAGACTTTTACATTGTTACAAAAAATGTATTTCAAATAAATGCTGTTCTTGAACTTTTAATTCATCAAAAAAAAAAAAACTTTCAAAAAAGAATATCAAATCAAAAAAGAAATAAAATATGATAAGAAATATGTATTTTTTTCTTCAAATCAGCATAATTTATAATAATTTCTGAAAAATAAAGTGTGACACTGAAGACTGGAGTAATGATGCTTTGTATGTAGCTTTGCCATCACAGAAATAAATTGCATTTTAAAACATTAAAATAAAAATCAGCTATTTTAAGCTGTAATAATATTTCATAATATTACTGTTTTTGATCAAATAAATGCAGGGAACATATGAGACTTTTAACAAATGTACAAAAACTATATACAGTGGCATGAAAAAGTATGTGAACCCCTTGCAGAATCTGTGAAAATGAAAATTATTTTAATAAAATAAGAGGGATAATATTATTTTAATAAAATAAGAGGGATAATATATGTTCCTGAGTAAGATATTTTACATAAAAGATGTTTGCATTTAGTTCACAAGACAAAACAATAGCTGAATTTATTAAAATAACCCCATTCATAAGTATGTGAACCATTGATTCTGGTTACCTGATGATCCACAACTGTTTTTATGTTTTGTGATGGTTGTTCATGAGTCTCTTGTTTGTCCTGAGCAGTTAAACTGAGCCCCATTCTTCAGAAAAATCCTCCAGGTCCTGCAGATTCATCAGTTTTCAAGCATTTTTGCATATTTGAACCCTTTCCAGCAGTGACTGTAGGATTTTGAGATCTGTGTTTTCATACTGAGGACAACTGAAGGACTCAAACTCAACTATTAAAAAGGTTCAAAAAAGGTTCACTGATGCTCCAGAAGGAAACACGATGCATTAAGAGTCGGGGTGTGAAAACTTTTGAACAGGATGAAGATGTCACAATTTTTCTTATTTTGTTTAAATATCATTGTTTTTCAGCTAGAGGATTTTTCTGAAGAACGGAGCTCAGTTTAACTGCTCAGGACAAACAAGAGTTTCACGAACAACCATCACAAAACACAAAAACAGTCGTGGATCATCAGGTAACCACACACAGTATTGAGAATCAATGGTTCACATACTTATGAATGGGGTTATTTTAATAAATTCAGCTATTGTTTTGTCTTGTGAATGCAACTAAACTAAATGCAAACATCTTTTATGTAAAATATCTTACTCAGGACAGTACTAAACAAAAAATAACATGCATTTTTTTATTATCCCTCTTATTTTATTAAAATAATTCTCATTTTCACAGATTCTGCAAGGGGTTCACATACTTTTTCATGCCACTGTATATGCTACAATTTATATATAAATATATGTTTTTACAGTAGGTGTTAATCTTACATGCTAACCAACCAAACCTTGACCCCTTGAGTCAAACAAATCCATGTCAGTCCAGGAATAGCCATTCTAATTCTCTGTTTCTCAGCTACAGCAGTAATAAACGTTGCTGGACTTGTTTTGTAACTAAATTTGCATGTACCATCCACCCACAAAATGAACGTATTAGTAATACTCTGCCTTTCTAAATGAAAACTAGCGAAGACTGTTGACAAACTGGAACAAAACAACAAAATACACCCCACCTCTGTCCTCCTCTCTGACAATCACCAGTGTTCTGAGGGTGTTTATTAACACAAGCACACAGAGTACTGTGTAAAAGGCCACATAAATCTGTCCTCCCACTCCTGTCCAGTTCCTATCCAAACACAGCATGAATGTATGGTAGATCTCTTGCTCTGCCTTTGGCCCACTTCTACAGGAGAGGCTTTCCAAGAGAGGATGTTTTCCCATTATGGATAATATCTTAACATAATTGGCATTAGATTCTGGTAACACTATTTCGATGGTCCACTTTAGACATTCTACTAACTATAATTAACTTTGCAGCTACACGTCAACTAACTCTCATTAGAGTATTAGTAGACTGTCTGCTTAATATCTGCTAACATACCCCCAACTGACTATAAGTCAACTTATTATACTAACCTGAACCCTAATCAGTCAGTCTACTAATACTCAAATGAGAGTTAGTTGACATGTTCTTAAAAAAAAGTTACTTATAGTTAGTAGAATTTAAGTAGAATGAAGTGGACCATATTGTTATTATAACTTAAACTTCAGCTCAGTGATTTGTGCAATTATTTTTATTTATTTACTGAAGTAAAGTGAAGACTTCAATTTTTCCTGGCAGATGTTAAAACTGGTGAAAACAATCCCACTGACCCAACTCGAACCTAGCCACATATATGGGACAAGAGCATCACAAAGAACTGAGAGTGGTCTATTTTAGGCCAGTAAGAAACTACCTATCAATACCCTAGCAACAGCATAAAAATAGGTTTAAAACTGCTAAGAACACCTTAGCAAATGCATAGAATTCCTTTCCACTCATAAATATTTAGTGACTCATCCATTATTGTCTAGGTTGGAGAATCAGATTTCACATATTCATTTAGAAATAGACTTTCACAATTGATTCTACTGCATGAGATCAATAAATGAACACTGTATTGGTACAACATTTACATTTACATTCATGGATTTGGCGCTGGCAGGCGCTTTTATTCAAGGCGACTTACAGTGTATTCAAAGCTTTACATTAGAATTAGAATTATGGATGTGCCTGAAGCCTAAATCCAACTGTGGAAAGGCACAGAAAATTACTAATGCATTCTACAGCGGACATGGTTAAACTTGTAGGTAGTCGGTGACATTACAGTACATCAGATTTCATTATCTTGAACGTGAAGATTGAAGGAAAGATGACTGACAGGATGATGTCGGAGGATTTGGTGCACAACAAATCCTCAGCATTATTGACAAATATCTTATCTCTAAGCGAAAGTAAGGCCCTGTTTACACTAAGGCCCTGTGTGTTTTTGTTTTAAAGGTGCCATCGAACATTTTTTTACAAGATGTAATATAAGTCTAAGGTGTCCCCTGAATGTGTCTGAAGTTTCAGCTCAAAATACCCCATAGATTTTTTTTCAATTAATTTTTTTAACTGCCTATTTTGAGGCATAATTAGAAATGCGCCGATTCAGGTTGCGGCCCCTTTAAATGCTCACGCTCCCCACCCACGGAGCTCGCGCTTGCCTTAAACAGTGCATAAACAAAGTTTACACAGCTAATTTAACCCTCAAAATGGATCTTTACAAAGTGTTTGTCATGCATACTGCATGCATGCATCGGATTATGTGAGTATTGTATTTATTTGGATGTTAACATTTGATTCTGAATGAATTTGAGGCTGTGATCCGTGGCTAACGGCTAATGCTACACTGTTGGAGAGATTTATAAAGAATTAAGTTGTTTATGAATTATACAGACTGTAAGTGTTTAATAATGAAAATAACGACGGCTCTTGTCTCCGTGAATACAGTAAGAAACAATGGTAACTTTAACCACATTTAACAGTACATTAGCAACATGTTAACGAAACATTTAGAAAGACAGTTTACAAATATCACTATCATGATATCATGGATCATGTCAGTTATTATTGCTCCATCTGCCATTTTTTGCTGTTGTTCTTGTTTGCTTACCTAGTCTGACGATTCAGCTGTGCACATCCAGACGTTCTGCGCTAGTGTAATTCCTCGATCATGGGCTGGCATATGCAAATATTGGGGGCGTACACCCCGGTGTTATGTTGAGATTCGCCTGTTTTTCAGAGGTCTTTTAAACAAATGAGATTTCTATAAGAAGGAGGAAACAATGGAGTTTTAGACTCACTGTATGTAATTTCCATGTACTGAACTCTTGTTATTTAACTATGCCAAGATAAATTCAATTTTTATTTCTAGGGCACCTTTAAAACACACAACTTTTGCTATGGTTACACCTGTTATTTACACTACTCTGGCATTTTCAGCCATTGAAAACTGAGGCTTTCGAAAACGCTGCAGACCCCATTTTAGTTTAAAAACTCCGGGGTTGTGTTTCAGTATAAACGGACCAAAACAGACACTTTTGAAAATGAAGGCGTGGCACCAGGGTTGCCAGGTTTTCACAACAAAACTCACCCAATTGCTACTCAAACTAGCCCAATCATGTTTATTAAAAACGCACTAGTGTAATCAGGGTCTAAATCACGAGCACGCATTCAAAAGCGATTTCAATACCCTGCATACTGACAGCAGCTCCCTGATGCCAGCAAATTATATATATTATAATTACCCAACAATATACAAAAGCATTGAAAGCTTCAGGAATGCTTTATATAATTTGACCAGATCAAATAGCGAGCCTTAAAAATAAATGTTACACATGACATCAGACACATTCAAATGCTTGAATACTTATAGAAAATAAAAAAAATATTGATTTCTTAAATTCTAACCACTTGGGCATGGGGGATGAGTGCTAGGTTACTAACACATTATTAGAGTCATGGGAACAAGTGTTAAATCTGTCGCCATGACAACACAGAACAGTACTTCAGCATCATGGATGAATGAATTCAATATCTTTAAGGCAAAATCTGACATTTTGCTTTATGGAAAGTGTATCCGTTACGTTCTCTTCATTAAGGTTCAGTAATTTGTGAGATAAAGGCTAATACTGTGTGCAAGATATAACCTGACAAAACAAATGACCTGCTAACCTGCAACAAATATCCAAAAGCATTATTCAAAGATCACAAAAGACAAGTCAACTTAAAGATTTGAATAAGATGGTGACACTCATAATATTTTCACAATAACACTCATTGAGAGAAATTTTAACTGAGAACCTTAACAGAAACTGTAAATGAACATATGCCAAAGTGTGAATGTCAGTTTTGAAGCATCGCTACGGGAATAGCCTAGCTCAAAATGATTTCTATTCCTTGAAAAACTTACTCAATGACTTCTTTGACTTCTACAGCTGACTTTCATTCAAAAACATCTACTGTAATCAGCGCTTCATAATTTGGATGGTGAGCAGCAGACAACGGCTCCCCTGAAAGGCTATCGGGCCATTCTAGAACTGGATGAAACGCTGAAATATTCATGACAGGCTGATAGACTCAAAGCATTCTGTCGGCTTTCTCCCACTGGCAGAACATTAGTGGCTGTTATAGAGAGGAAATGGACTTGAAAATAACCAGTTTCTTCTTTAAGAGGCATCAGTAAATATTTAAAAGGTGGCTGTAAATTTTACGTTTCAGAGAAAAGCCAAATGAAAGTCAAGAGACTGAAAGAGACTGAAAAACATAACCAATAATGGTAGAGAGTGGCCAGTTTATATATATTTTTATACAGTTCACCCCAATATCATTTAATTTTATCTTTAAGTGTCCAATAAGCATTTACAGAACTAATTTTTATTTAGATTATTTCTGCTTTTTGACAATACAATATAAATAAAATATGCATTATTGTTTTAATAACAACACTTATAATAACAACGCTCTTAATTTCATAAAGATTAATAACAATAAGATATAAGTAGTAGTATTAGTAATAATAATTTGTTGCAAACATAACTACTGTACATGGTTGCAAACATTTTTATTTATTATCTTTTTTATGAATCTTTTATCTTTTTATTTTATTAAAACAACAATCATAATTTTATAATAAATTAATAATTATGAATCCCTATCTATTTTGGCCTATCTAACGGTTTAAAATGCTACACATTTCTCACTTGAGAATAAATGGCAGTTATGTAAATAACAGTATATGCAAACATATGAGTATATAATTCAAACATTAAATATGCTTTCAACACTGTTATACATTTTGTTATACCTAAAATAAGCTCTTTAATCTATAAAACCTGGAGCAAAGACATTCTCACCCAACAGATACAACATTTAATTTACCTACAGCAGACATTTTTAGCTTCCCGAAATAACAAGACTATCAAGGCATCATTCCACATAAAATCACTCTTTTTTTTGTGATGCATCTCCAGCACCAAGTCTTGATCAAAAAAACAGAAATCGCTAGAACTCTGCCACGAGCGCCCTATCCATCACTATGCACTGACAAAAGAAGAGGGATGAAAGGAGGAAGAGAGGGAGAGGTAGGAAATGGAGGGATAGCTGAGCTGGTTGATTATACCCCCTGCCTGCTGCGCCTTGTTGGATGGGATCAAACAGGCCCCGGCTCTCCCATGAGATTATCTAGCGGGGTGTGTGTGTGTAAATGAGGGGTGCCCAAGGCTGCCTGCCATCTCCATATTCACAGCAGGAGGACCTACAGCGAGCTGGTGCAACTGGCATTCCATTATCCTTTGGTCTAAGGTGCGAGTTTCCTTCTGCTCAGAACATGCAAGAAAGCTGCAACCATCTGTTATGACACCTTGAGTATAATCCGTCATGTTTCAGTGCTGTTGCATTACACACTCAAAATGCAGTTTCCTTTTTAACTGCATTAATTAAATACAAACTAATTGCACATCTTTAAAGGGGTCATGACATGGATTTTTTTTTTCAATATTTTAATATGTTCATTTAACATGATGTTTGCCCAAAAAAACAAATATATGCAGGGAAACTATTATTTTCAACCTTCATTCTGATCCTCTGACTGAAATAAGCAGTTTTTAAGGGGCGGTCAGTAAACAGCCACTGTTATGATTGGCTAACGTCAATGAGCAGGAAACAGTATCAACGCCCATTCACTATTGCACGTGAGTAAGTGTTTTGAAAACATTATATAAAACCACAATTTACAGACAAAGCATTATGATATAATTTACTTACTCCATTATACAGTGCCTCATTTACAAAACAAATGCTCCGAACAAACATAATCATCTGACAAGCTCTAGGACGCCATTAAAATAACACATCCACTTATTTCTTTCTGGGATCTTTCTAAATTCTATACAGAGACGCAAAGGAGCTGTTTAAACTGGATGTGTCAAAGCGAATGATCTTTCATTCTTCTATTTGTCCTGCTGTCAGACTCAACTGAACGTGCATCTGCATACTGTATCCAGTGTAGACAGCGTCAATGATTATAATGGGTTCTATTTGCTTTTTGAAGCAACAATGCTAGCATCCAATGTAGAGAAATGCGTTAAGCGACTGAACGCCAGTGGGCGGGGCATATGATGTATAACTATCAGTCATTGTCTTGCTTTAGAGGCAGTAATATGCAAATGTATTTGCCAGTGTGACATCAGATATCCTGTTTTTGGAGCTTGATTAAATAAATGCTTTGTTTATAATGAGGAGGATGTTTTAAGCTATGAACCTTGCAGGATGTTTTAATGGTTCAAAGACTTCTTATATGTCAAAAGATAAAGGCAAATTTGATGTCATGACCCCTTTAAGGGTTTAAAGAAAATTACATCAGTTTTAAAATGATTCAATTACTAATTCATTACATTCTTTCTTCCATGGAACACAAAATGAAAAAAATCTTTTTGCTTCCTTCCACACAATTAAGTCATAAGTTGTCCTGCAGGGCCTTTCAAGGACAAAAACTACCATAAAAGTAGTTACTAATGACTTGTGCGCTATATTCCAAGTCTTATGAAGATGAATATAGTAAAATATAAGTGTTGCCCTCTGCGCCACAGTGTTCAATTCTTATTTGGGTATGCATATTACTAATCTTTTTTAGTGTATATCTTCAGAAGACGTGTAATATAGTGCACATATCATATTGAGAGGGGTGTGTTCTTTTTCACAATCTTTCACTCAGATTCACATAACCACTACGCTTTCATGGGGAGAAAAAAAAAACAGTTTTCATGGGTTCACATGGGTTTCAAGTAATATTAGGATGAGCAAATGATGACAGAATTTTCATTTTCTGGCTGAACTGCTCTTTAAGCATTTCAAGATCAAGTCTACTGGGGAATCCAGCTTGAAGGTAAACAGAAAAATCACTTCCAGTCTGTTGACGTCTCAGAGCCGATGCATGCACATTAGTCTTTAATAAAGTCTGCTGGTGTGTCTTTGAAGTGGATGCTCTCGAGACAGATCCACGTAATCTGGGGCTTTTGAAAATCAAGTTCACCTGTTGGGCTCTGCCCAAAATACACTCTCACTCTTCTCCACTTCACTCAGCCCAGGAAACCGGATAATCATTAGAACCAGTAACTTCTGCTGCTTTACGCAGAGAGGTCATCTGGGAGAGACAAAATAATTACTTTTATCTAGCCAGGTTTGTGTAATTTCCAAGACTGTTGATGGTTCTCTTACAAGAGTCAAAAGCAACCAACAAATGCAGAAAATATTGTATAAAAATATTTAATTTACATAAATACAATAAAAATACATGTAATAATATACATATTAAAATAAATATGACCACAGGTCAACCAATTTTGATTTGAACACAAGGTTTGATCAGCAAATCAAACCAAGTAACGATGGCTGTGCATGTGTGGTCTTTTAAAGGAGATCAAGGTGCTTACTTCAAGAAGAAACACATGGAGCAACAAATGACCTTTTATGTCCTTCAAGCTCTTCAAATTTGGATATCTCACTAAATATAACTCAAACAGATGTTTAGCACAGACCTGTCTGTGTGATGTGTGAATCAACCAACTACCGCAAAACACATCAGTACCACCAAAGGAACATACATGTGGCTAATAATACCCACCAGAAGGAAACATGAAACAGGTCAAGGTTAACAAAATGGCCAAACCTTTGCTACCGGGAGATATTGAGAAAGAAAAGAAAAAAAAAAGGCAGTCAGAGAGGTTTTATACATAGCTGTGTGCACATCTTACTCTGCCTTCACTCTACTTAACAACTATAAAACGGCGGTGATAGTTATACAAATATTTGGAAGGATTTTGGGGGTGAAATCAATGGATTGTGCAGGCTAAGTTTAGCTCACAGACCACAGAGTGATGTAAACAGTACTTGGGCTTTGGCCATAGGTTAACCTCAGGCTGTATGTAAGCAGGGCAGTGATGTTAGCTGAGGTAATGGTTTTACGTTAGACTAACAGCTCTAAACATCTAATAGCCCTCTGAAATCTGTAAACATGGAACAAAAAACAAACTGGCACAAGAGCCTTATATTCAGCTGAGAATGTGTGAAAAAGGCCAGTGAGGGGGACTAAAATTCCAGAGATGTAGCTAAACTTGTACAAACGTAAAAGGAAACAGTTCTAAAGAATACTTATGTCAGCATTTTCACAAAAATATTAAGCAGCACAATTGTTTTCAACACTGATAATAATATGAAATGTTTCTTGAACACCACATCAGCATATTAGAATGATTTCTAAAGGATCATGTGACACTGAAGTCTAGAGTAATGGCTGCTGAAAGGCCAGCTTTGCCATCACAGGAATATTTTAATTTAAAATATATTAAAATAGAAAACAGTATATTTTATATTGTCATAATATTTGAGAATATTAGTGTATTTTGATTTGAAAAAAAAAAAAAAATGCAGCATCTGTCAGCATAAGAGTCTTCTTTCAAAATGTTTATGCTGACCCCAAAACTGTTGAACACTAGTGTGATGCTGTGTTCCAAGATCGGATGTCGGATTTGGGAATGGTGTCAGAGTAGAGTTGACCGCGTTCCAGTACACAGGTCAGAAATCTAAGATGGACACGTCCAGGCAAACTTTTGTTTGTCGAAATACAAACAAAAAAAAGCAATATTTTGCACTGATAATGCTGAAGTATCATGTCCATAAAGACACAGACAAACAGACATGATAATAAACAACATATTACTATCGTTTCAGTACAGTTGATGCACTGAGCAGCCATTTTGGATTCTGAAGTTGGATTTGTTGCAGTTCCCCCGAGTTTCCCAGTCACAAGTCTGACTTAAGGGGGTATTCCAGTTAAAAGTTCCTACTGGGAAATATGAATTTCCCACTTCCAAGGAAAAATGGAACGCACCATAAATTGTTTCTGGTACTTATCAGTCTCTGCCATTTTTTTAACCTATTTTAAGATTTTGAGTCATTGTGTCACCATCTACAGCAATATTAAGTTAAAGAAATAGCAACACATTATGGTAACCCTTCCCCTTATAAAACAAAAGATATTTTGAATAATGCTGAATTTGTCCACACAATGAAGCCCTTGGGTTTCAAAACAACATTTAATCCCACTGACTTTCATATTACAGACGAGAAAACACTTTCAAAATATCTCACAGAAGAATGAAGGTCTAACAGGTTAAGAACAATACGAGGTTGAGCAAATGAAAGAATTTTCATTTTTGGGTGAGCCATCCCTTTAATTAGCAGGACGGAGGGGAAAGCCGCAAACTGTGGGGTTGTCTGTGTCAACTGAAGGAGAACATATGGCTTTCCAGAAGCCTCAGAGGAAGTCGAACATCAATCTTGACAGCCCCTTCATTTGCACCAATAGAACTTCTTATAAATAAAATTGAAATAAAGAGTGACAACTGATGTAAAACGGCTGCCTTTAAGCCAATAAGTATCACAAAACCTTATATTCACTATCAGCTTGTCTTTTAAATGCAGAGTGAGTGTTTCTATTTTTGACTAAAAAGCTATTGAACAGAGTTCAGCTCAAGAAAAGAGAAAAACCATCATTTCGTTTTAGCCAGCTTTAAGCCGAGACACAGCAGGAGAACACCAAGCATGTATAATTAATCCTGAATAAAATCACATACTCTACGTTTTAGGGAAAAGAATGAATTATAGAAACATTACAAATCACCACTAGCGCTCTAAGAGGAATAGGTTACATTTTCCCTGTGCCGCCACAGGAAATAGTCAGAGCTGAAGACTGACAGATGTGACAGTCCTTATAGAAGCTTCCCAGGTGGCACTTTCACCTCAAGTCCAGTGTATATAAAGTTTTGAAACAGAGCACACAACCTGAGGGACATCCAGTGCTGAGAAATGCTGAAAACGTAAGGAATTCAATTGGCCATTACTTCTTTACCCATAATCCCTCACAGCATACTTCAACTAGGCTCATGGTAACAGAATCTGGGGAAATGTTTGGGCTGGATCTGATTATAAAATCCATAACAGAACTGTGTAGTTGTGGAGGGATGCATTACTATAGGTCAGACCAGTTTATAGCAGTAGACAAAGCAGCTCAGTGGAAAATGTATATATGCATATATGTTCCTCTTTTTTTCTCTGGTTTTCTCTTCCCTTCATTTTACAGACACAAACATTATTACACATTAGACCTCTGATGTAAAGCAAAAGCAAATTAAACCCATAAAGAACGGCACAGGCGGTTTGTATGTTGTGTGCGCACTGCAGAGAGTGTGTGTGTGTGTGTGTGAGCACATACGACAGACAGAGTGAAAGGAAAAGACCAGATAAAAATAACATGTACTGGCTTGTCAGCCTGAATCAGCCGTAACATGCAGTAAAACAACACTACATACTCTAAACTTTCTTTACCTCCCTCTCTCCTTATTCATCCCTCATTATCAGGCCAGACTAGAGCTTCAGACAGACTCATAAACAGTCTGATTGTTCCATAAAACAACTACAATAGTCCTTTTACTCATCTTTATGTCATGATGACCCCCTTATGACCACTTTGTTTTAGTTCTCAAATTTCTGACATATGATGTCAAACCTGGGACAACAAACATATAATGTAATATAATGCAAAAGTCATATAGTACTTCTATGGTGCTTTTGTCCACTCTGCAGACAGAAGTACAGACATTCTATGGTTCATTGAAGAAAGATAATAATATGGAGTTTGAATGACATGAGGGTGAGTAAATGATGACAAAATGTTCATTTTCGGGTGAACTATTCCTTTAAAGAGCACTGGAAGTAAGTCTTATGAAGCAATTATAAAAACAGCTAACAGCTTGACAAGCCGTCTCTCAGAAACCACTGAGCCATATCGCTTTCACTGTCAAAGGCTGGAATACAAGCCTACTGCATACTGTGCAGTATACTATATACTGCGTAGTATTTTACAGTTAAAATTGGTGTGTAAAATTCATTATGCAACAATAAACATTCGAAACATTGCTACACTGTTGCACTTCTTTACATTTCAGATATAGTATCCAATAATGATATCTGAAATAAATATGGTTATTTTAATCAAGGAAGAAATGTTAAACCTCACTGAATTCTTCTGGTCCAGACAGGAAATGGAAGGTCAAGTCAACCTCTGTGCTTATTGTGTTATTTGTGCTTATATGTGTCTTAATTTGCATCATCTTCCTAAAATAAACTACTCAAATGCATCTCTTCAACATCCAAGATACAGTAAATGAAAATCCACAGTGGTGTTTATCATAATGGGAGTTTTTTGTGTGCTTTGACAAATTGTTCTGTGCAACTTTGTACTGTCTGAATAATGTATAAATATCTAATGGCCACAAATCTGACTAACAAATATGAAGACAGCACTATTTTGCAATGCACACTGTAATGAAGATAATGAGTCCATTCAGCAGCATGCAATCACAGACAAAATACAGAGGAACAACCACACACACACTACCAGGCACACTCTTGGAATTTTAATATTTAAGTCTGATTAAATATTCTTCGAAAAGACGAAATACAAAGATAAAAGTAGAGTACATCATGTGCTGGTTTTGTTCTATTAAATATTAGTGAAAAATTTAGCTGGAGCAGGATGAAACTAGACCGACTGATGTGCACAGGTGGTGTGTAATGATTTGTTGAAGGCTAAATCTCTGAATGTCATGAGAGATTGCGGGACACTCAAACAAAGGAGACCAGAACACACAGAGAGTCCATTAGCGCCAATATGCCAACATGACGGCTTTAGCATGTGTTCCATTAGCCGCATCTCCCGGTGGTGGAGGATATGTTCTTACAGCAAACCACTTTTACACCGAGCTATTTTTAACCTGCTGACGTTCAAATCTCTACCATTGTTTCTGCAGGGTGGGGGAAAAAAGGAGCCACTAATGTTAGAAATAATTGCTTAAGTATCCGCAGGTACAAAATAGTCGTTCTGCTTGTGTTTCATGAACAAAGCAAGACATTTCTTAATGATGATTAAGAAATTTAAAAAATGTAAATAAAAAGATTAATGATTTCAAATAAATTCTGATCAACCACAGCATGTAACGACATTATTGACTAAACAGTCCTTATATAAATCATCATGATGTACAACAAAATTTAATCAAGCTTCAAAAACGCGCATTCTGATACTGGGTGACGTGATGTCATTTGGGCAAATACAGTACATTTGCATATGACTGCCTCCAGAGCAAGACATCGTTGGATAGTTATACATCATCTCACTATAGGCCTCGCCCACTGTCATTCAGTCACTTTAAAGGTGCCATCGAACGTTTTTTTTACAAGATGTAATATAAGTCTAAGGTGTCCCCTGAATATGTCTGTGAAGTTGCAGCTCAAAATACCCCATAGATTTTTTTTAAATTAATTTTTTAGGCTGCGGCCCCTTTAATTGCTCGCGCTCTCCGCCCCCTCCCGAGCTCTCGACTCTACCATTGCATAAAGTTCACACAGCTAATATAACCCTCAAAATGGATCTTTACAAAGTGTTCGTCATGCATGCGTCGGATTATGTGAGTATTGTATTTATTTGGATGTTTACATTTGATTCTGAATGAGTTTGAGGCTATGCTCCGTGGCTAACGGCTAATGCTACACTGTTGGAGAGATTTATAAAGAATGTAGTTGTGTTTATGAATTATACAGACTGCAAGTGTTTAAAAATGAAAATAGCGACAGCTCTTGTCTCCGTGAATACAGTAAGAAACAATGGTAACTTTAACCACATTTAACAGTACATTAGGAACATGCTAACGAAACATTTAGAAAGACAATTTACAAAGATCACTAAAAATATCATGATATCATGGATCATGTCAGTTATTATTACTCCATCTGCCATTTTTCGCTGTTGTCGTTGCTTGCTTACCTAGTCTGATGATTCACCTGTGCAGATCCAGATGTTACTGGCTGCCCTTGTCTAATGCCTTTCATAATGTTGGGATCATGGTCTGGCATATGCAAATATTGGGGGCGTACACCCCGACTGTTACGTAACAGTCGGTGTTATGTTGAGATTCGCCTGTTCTTCGGAGGTCTTTTAAACAAATGAGATTTACATAAGGAGGAGGAAACAATGGTGTTTGAGACTCACTGTATGTCATTTCCATGTACTGAACTCTTGTTATTCAACTTTGCCGAGGTAAATTCAATTTTCAATTCGATGGCACCTTTAATGTTGACTTGCCTACACTGGATGTGAGCGTTGCATCACATCCAACCCATTATAATCACTGATGCCGTCTACACTGACTACAGTATGCTGATGGGCATTCAGCTTGAGTCTGTCAACAGGACAAATGGAAGAGGGAAAGAATATTCGCTTTGACACATGCAATAGCGAGTTGCCATTGATACTGTTTTCTATGTAATGACTTTAGCGAATGGCCGTTTACTGACAAGCTTTGAAGGAGCCGCCCCCTTAAAAGAAGGATAATTTCAGACAGAGGGTCAGAATGAAGGCTGAAATAATCGTTTATCTTCATATATATTTGTTTTTGTTTTGTTTTTCTGTGCAAAAAAAATAGAAGAAAAAGAAAAAAAAAAACACATGAGGTTGAGATAGTGAGTTTCATTTTGGAGTGAATTGTATGTTTGTCATGTAAAAAAATAAGTATATAAGGCATTTCAATTTGACCACTAACTAAATATGATTGGTCCTTATCCAAGAGAAACATTTAGGTGACAGCATTGCGGGCTTATAATATTCACTCTATAATATATCTGTACCCCAATCATGAATCTCCAGTTAGCAGAACTGTTTGCAGACACTCAAGCTAAGTAGCTCTTAATACTGAGCGTATTGATGTGAAAAAATCATGAGGGAATTAATTAGAGAATGCCTCCATTACCAGCAAGGTATGCAGTGTGTATATTAGTGCTTGTAACTGAAGTGAACAAAAACCTCAAATATAACTCAAAGCCCTATACGGATGGGACTAGTTTTTTAAACAATGTTTGAGTTACAATTCTTATCACCAAATGTCTGTGATTTCATATACCGATTTGGATGGGACTAAACATCTCTGTGTTTATTACAGAGGTGGGAGTGTGTGTATTCTAGACATGGGCGCTACAAAAATCATCTGCTGTGCTCGCATGCATCATTTATGAGGCATATATTTTATTGATATAACTTTAATTGATTATTAAAACTATTTAAATAAACTTTACATGAGTTTATAGAAGTGGATGTTTATAATAAACCCACATACTGTAAGTGAGCACAGACATCTAGACAAGTATCTTAGCTGACACTAATAATAATTAATTTTATAATTGTATTTTTTCATCGGATACCATATATATTGAAATGCATGAAGATTGGTATGTAAACCGTAGCTCAGATAGGTCAAAAACAAGCGTTAGTATAATACGATATTGTCAATCACAGACTTTCACATTTAGACTAGATTTCTCAGAGGACCATTGAGTTTGCCGAAAAACAGTTGTGTGAGAAAAACAAAGACATGGAAAAATCACAAAGTACGCCTGTGGAACAGGAATTTCTCTAACATCCTACATGAAAACTACTTCTGTCCGAATAGGGCTTTAGTATATACCGTTATAAATCTATCATTTATTATTTTGTGCAGATGATATCTTTTTAAGCTACTAAGGTTTACACTGACTGTGAATGTATTTGGCTTTATATTCTGTGAAATTATTTGGCCTTATATTGTACTTGATATTGTGTCATTACATCAAGTGCCTGCTATATGCACACATTATTAATCACTTGAGTTCGAGCACTCAGCCAATTCCAATTGAGTAGATGTGCCTCCAGCAGATAAACAGAAATTCACCTTGAGAATGACCTAGAGAATCTATTAGCTTCAGTAATAAGAAAAAAAAAAAAACATACTGATTCTCACAATGCAGCAGAGCAATTGAATTTAAAGACACTGACAAGACATCTCATTGAAAAGTGAGAAATGACTTTAAAACTTTTAAAAAAAAAAAAGTTGATCACATTCTGTGAGGTGTAAAATAAAAAAAGAAAAGTCAAGAAACCACTTAAGCTCAGAGTAAATGAGTGTACGTGAAAAAGACTGTCCTTTTCTGGCTTTATAATTAAAAGGAAAAAATTAGGAACAGATCTCAACTACCTAGAAAACAAAACCAATTTTAGCTGTACTTGTAAAGGGATAGTTCATCCAAAAATGAAAGTTTGTCATTATTTACTCACCCTCATGTGGATTCAAACCTGTAAGACTTTTGTTCATCTTCAGAACTAAAATGAAGATATTTTAATGAAACTTGAGAGATTTCTGAGATTCGGATTGAATGCGAACACAAACAGAAGCTCAACCGTACTTGCTTGATGCGCGAGATCAAACCTTATTGGTTCTTGCAGAAGCTGAAACATGCTGCATTTACCAAAACTGATGTTTGAGTTGATGAATGTTTATATGTGAATAAAAGCCTAAAATTCATCATATAAATATAAATCATATAAAGTGATTTTGTCCCTTCAGAAAATTTGGACTAAACTGCTCGATTCATGTGGATTTGTTTTCTTTATGATCTTTTTGAAGCGTTAAAATGCAAATGCAAAGCTGTCAACAGAGGGACAGAAATTGCTCAGATTTCATCAAAAAGATCTTCATTTGTGTTCCAAAGATGAATGAAAGTCTTACGGGTTTGGAAAGACATGAGGGTGAGTAAATTAGGACAGAATTTTCATTTTTGAGTGAACTATCCCTTTAAAGGCTCGGTAAGAGTAAAACGATCAATCCGTCATAACGACATTGTCCTCATAACTAACCGCCTCAAATCTGTTAATTTACTTATGTTTCTTTAACTATGGATATTTTTAGCCCTTGAACTTTTAGAACAAACTTTTAACATAATTTGATAAAATTACAGTCATATTTACCTTTACTTTCCTCGTATGTCTAATAGCTCTTCAAACATGCCTTGTACACTAGCTTTTGATAAAATCTTATTAGTAGCAAAATTGTTGGTTATGGTGGAAAAGGCACCAGAATTGAAACTGTTAAAAAGTTTGGGGTTAGTAAGATTTCTGTTTTCAAAGAAATTAATAATTTAATTCAACAAATTGATCAAAAGTGACAAAGTCTTGTACATGGTTACAAAAAAAAAAAAAAAAAAAAAAAATCTAAAATCGGCAAAAAATAAACGTCCCTTTTTTAGGATACTGTATTTTAATTTTTGCACATGCACCTGTGGAACAATCCTTAAGGCACTAACAGTTTACAGGCGGAAGAAAATTTGTCAAAGTTCCAATAACTTTACATTAAAGAGACCTTTCTTCTGACACTGAAAAACACCAGAAGAAAGATGCCCAGGGTTCCTGATCATCTGCGTTAACGTGCCATAGTCCTTCTGCAGGGAGGCATGAGGACAACAGATGTGGACAGAGCAATAAACTGCAATGACCGCAATGTAAGACACCTAAGACAGTGATACAGGGAGGCAGGAAGGACAGCTGATCATCCTTACAGTGCCAAACCACGTGTGATGTGTTCGAAAACTTGCAAGCATCTTGGTGGAGGAGTGGAGTAACATCTCACGAGAACTGACAAATCTTTCTCAGTCCAGCTGGTGGAAACATTTGAACCTGTCTCGTTTATGTCTCAATTGTTGAATCTTTTTATGTTCATATAATTATTTACCAATAATAAGAAATTTGCTGGGAAAAAAAGTAGTTGAAAGTGGGAGGACGTTTCTTTTTTTCTGAGTATATCTCAAATAAATGTTCTTTTGAACCTTCTATTCATTAAAGAGTCCTGAAGAAAATCATGGTTTGCAAATAAATATTAAGCAGCACAACTGTTGATAGCAATAAGAATTATTTCTTGAGCACATGAATAAATTGCATATGAAAATACAGTAATACAGTTGTATTATAAAAGATATTTTAAAATATAACTTTTTTTGATCAAATAAATGAAGCCAGTACAAAAGTTTGAATGACAGTGTAATCATTTTCACACAATAAATATTGAAATGGTATTTTACTGTGTGTGAAATTGAATACTTTAGATCTATAAGAAGAGTAAATCATAATATTTATACATAAAAGGTATTTGAAAAGTAGTGAAAATAAAACTTTGCATGACAGTTTTAATGTAACCTTCACTTTTAATAAAAATCAACTCCTGGGACAAAGAAAAGTGCTCATACTTGAAGAAACACCCACACAAATCAGTCACTTCATTATGGACAGAAATCACGGCACTCAAAACACAAGCGTCCTTCATCGCCTGTCGCGCTCTGTCAAATGAGAATGCAAATGCAGGTCAAGGGCGGCATCTCAAGACACCATCCTCGCCTGTCAGTCAGACGAGCACACGCTGCAACCATTTCTCCAATTTGATCCATATTCATGCCCTCATATTCATGCGACCTCAGGTAATGGGGCCAGGGGAGGTTCAATTACCTGCCGCCACAGAAGCATAAGATTTATTAGAGAAGGCCACCCCCTTTAAACATTATAATTCAAAGACGTTTGCGATTCATTAATTCTGCTTCCCACTTCATGATGCCGAGTGTCGTTCCGGCCAGCGGTATGAGGGGCGAGGTATCCCACGCCGACGTGTGGAGTTCCAGCGGTGCCGTGACTGACAGGTCGCTTAATGAGAGCAGAGAGGCACAACGGCAAAGCTGGCGTCTGAATGGGCCCCTTATTGCAGAGCACTGGTCCAATCTGTGTGTAACGCACTTTCACCAAGCAGTGGGTGCCATGAGAATGGACCAAGTCTTTTAAATATTATCAAAGGCCTGTTGTAAGCGTGAGAAGTACAGATTGCCTGTGTTTGAGCTGGTTTAATGTATTTGTGTGGTTAATAGATTCGTCAGTGTTTTCCATGCCATCATTATTTATTTACGCTACTTTTCAAATGCCACTTGTGTATTGATTTTGTTTTGCCATTATTCTAGACTTGAAAGAATTTTAAGTTTAATAAAAATAAAATCAAAACATTGATATTTAAAAAGGTAGAGTCCCACAGTCATCATTTCCATACAAAATTGTTGTATTATTAATAATTATTCATTTATTAAAAATTAATAAATTAATAAACATTATAAAATAAATACATTTAATAAATATAAAAACATTGTATCATTTTCTATTTCTGTCAAATTATGCAAAAAGTGTAAAAATATTTAAAAAATGCTATGAAATGAGTCAAATGTTGCAATTTTATTCCATAAATGTTCATAATATAGTTTCCACCATGGAACACACAATGCATAGATTAAAATGTGATGGAAATTTTGCTGGAAAAGTTCAGGACTTTCAGGAGGGTCACAACCCACCAGCTGGGGTATTTCTGTATTTCTGTCTGTTTAACTAAGTTAAGTTAGCAATATTTCGCAAGGACCATTAAACTAAAGCACTCAGACTGAAGCTGTGAGAGAATCTCTTCGACTGCTAAATTTGACGTAAACACAAGATGGCTTGAATGAGCTCAAGGCTAATGTGACTTCAAAATGGTGCCTCCATATGGCAGCCGTTCAGTCAGTGGATCTCATTCTTGACATCAAACCTCTGATTCTTAATTGGTGGCTTCACCCAACTTGCTGTTTGCATTTTAGATTAGGTGTCAATTAAGTGGAAGACCACAACCTTAGGTAATAAATCTAACGCACACACATAAAATCAGTTTAATTACATTGACCTGCGGTAGACTTTGATGCCTAACTGATGAGACATATTCTTTCTGAGTGGTTCTGTTTTCCCAGAGAAACAAATACATTTCCAGAGACCGTTAAATAATTGAATGTGCAATTATTATCTCAGATCTAGAGCTAAGCATGCTTTTGAATTTTGCATGAAGAGGTTTATATTCTCTACACATACAAGGTTTGTGAATGCAGTGAAAACAAGGACCCCATCATTCCTAAAGCACTTTATTTAGCAACATATATCAGCAATAGAATCTGTTCCTACACTGCAAAGTTAGAAATCCCAGAATCAAGCATCCCTCCAAGAGATAGGTTTACAAATATGTAACAATATTTAAATGCATTGTCTATTGTATGCAACTAATCTTCAAATAATTTGAGCAAATTCAAAGACTGAAGGCAAGGATACACCTTGCCGTCCGGCCATCGTTGAGAGAGAGAACTCTGATTGGCTGTTTAGCTTAGCAAACGAGTCAGTGCTAGAGAATAAGCAAAAGTGCTGAAAGTGAGCAAAGAATTCAAGATGTTACAGACAGAAGGCTATTATAATTTTACATCATCTTACCTGAGCATTCGAATGCACAAATATTTTCATAATACCATGAGCCGGCTGGAATGAAGAAAGTGATCAGCGTGATTGATATTTAAAACGGTAAGCAAGCACTGCTTTGTTTATGGTTTGTATTTCTGCAGTCCTAGTTTCGGTCTCCAGAAATAGACAGATATTTACTTTACTTATATAGACAGATATTTACTTGCACGCAGGCACAGAACGCACATGCTAGTTGACAGTCGCCTTTTGTCCTTTTGGTGTGTTCAAGTGTAGCTTTTTGCCTAAGATGAAGCCAACGAGAGGCGACAACACAGTTGGCTTTCATTGCCGCTAGCTCTTTGACTTCATCTTGGTGTGCCCCAGGCTATAGGTGCTTACCGGACATACGTTTTTAAAAGTTCACCCTTTTTTTTTTTACCCTCAATAGGCATCTTAAGATGCATTTTTTTTTACCTTGACATCTTAAAATGTGGTGCAATGGTCAAAGACATCCATTTACTTCTTATTCCAACCAACAACTTAAACAATACTAACAATAAAAACTTTTATATATTATGAACACATCTGAGCCAAGTGTGCCACACAAGTCCTGAAAAGTGAAGCCAAAACATTTCGATCACCCCCACGTGACTGGATGCAGTATAGGTAACCCCGCCCTCTCCATGTAATCAAATGGGATGTGAGAAAAATGAAACAATCAGATTTTACATTTTTTTTAAAAGATGGTTTCTGTCATTTTAGGTAGTTTTTATCACGTTGATATAAGTCCAAGTGTTCGTTTTTAAAACAAGTTTGGTTTTGGTTATTTCAATTGATTGATTGACAGCTGAGATTGGCTGCTTCTCTGAGCAAAGTAGTCTCTGAGGCACCAACTGGCTTTTTTGGGATCTTTGGGAGGAGATTGGAACTTTAACTTTAATTTCTACATTTCCACAATTGTTTATTTCACGCCGACATAATGAGTTGAACTGTACTAACAGATTCTGCAGGAGTGTGGGCAGGGCTCCACTTCACTCTCACTACTGCGCAGACTTGGGCTCCAAGATGTCAGCGCCATATTGGGACCTTGGCAGCTTCACTTTTCCATAATGGAAGAGTCTAAAGGTACGTCATCCAGGGGTGTAGTTTGTGGGGGGGGATGGGGGGAGGTAACCCCCCCAATATTCAAAGCCATCAGTTACAACCCCCAAATACAATACAACCATACCAACGTTCAACCCCCCCAAAGTTGAAACCAAATCTAAGCCCTTGACGTCATCCATCTATTTTTACAGTCTATGATCTCAACATACAATCCCTCAAAATGTCTAACTTAAAATATCTAATTTTATGCATTGATAATTTAGAAAACACATCACAAAGCATTTCATTAGATTACAAAGTGAAATCTGACATTCAATCAATATATTACTGAAGATGTTTCCTATTTCACAGACCCTACGACAGGCTGATCTTCTCTATCCATCTTTTCTAGACAGTTATGGCTGATGCTGTGATAGGCCTCAGGGCACAAGCTCTCTGCAGAGCAGACTACGTTTAGATTCAAGGTTTAGGGCTTTTGATAAATGCGCTGTCCCACCAGGTTCACACTTTCTTGCCTCCCATTTCAGTCCACTGTCCTTCACAGGCCATTAGACTATTCACTTCACTGAAGGTCATACTGTCAGATCCCAGTGAGATCCATAAAGCCCTACCTAAACAGAACAGGCTGCAATCAGCTCCCGAAACAGGTACGAGGAGTCATTCGGCTTCATTTTATCTCTATTCCGCTCCACGTCTGAGTAAACATTTCGTCCTTGTGTAATTTTCTCGCAACAGAAATTGCTTCAGTCATTTCCGTCTGGTTGGAGCGCTTTTGATGTGTGAGTCGAAACTGCCCTGCAGAGCGCTGTCAGGGCCCGGGAGGAAGACTAGAGAGGTCTGGATTCCCATTTGATTTTCACATTGGCACACACTCTCCCACAAACTCTCTCACGCACAACCTTGGATGCAATGGTGCGAAAATTAAGCGCTGCCAGAGACGGTACCCTCCCAGGCTTGGCCTGAAACTCAACACAAGAAGCTCAATGTGTCTCTTTTTTTTCTCCCACATCATGACTGTAAGCTGAAGTGCTCAGAAACAAGCTCATCCGTGCCTCCTCCGTACAAGCTGGACACCAGACTCCTTTTATCTCCTCCAATGAAGGTATTGCACTTGTCGGCCTGTCAAAGCGGTGCCAAAGTCTCTTGCTTTTTAACGCATTAAACCAAGGGGAAAAGAAAAGGAAGGAGGGATGGAAAGGGGGGAGGAGAAAAAAAAAGGAAAAGATGCTCAGCAGCACTTGTATGTGATTTTTCCAGCACTGCTACAGTATGCAGGCCAAAGGAAATGAGATGTTTCCTTGTCTGGTGAAGTTTAGAAGATGGAATGTAATTTTATATACAGGAGCTGCATTGTGATCTAGTGAAATCTGCAAACTTTTCTCAGAACAAACCACATCATGTTAAGGGCCTTTCACACTGAACGCGATAATTCGGCGCACATGTTCGGCGCGATGGCGCTCTTGAATCAAAACAATGGATCTTTATGAGGCTATTCACACCGGATGCAAACAATCACAGTGTGAAAAAGTGCTCTTTTTCCCCGAAAATTTTTCCCTGTTGCAAAACCAGGCCGACCAATTAGATTTGAGCTTAGATCACATACCTGCTCAGCTTGTTGTTGCACAAAAGGGCAAGATTGGTGGCGCGGTTTTGAAAACCGGTGAACACTGGTAAACACAGAAGAAAAGTATCCAAGAAGAGAGAAGAGAATGGATGTTGAGTTCTTGTTATCAATGGTGTCTGTTTACTTGTATATTTCTGTAAACGGAATATAATTTCTATTCATTTTCCACTGAATTATGCAACCTGAAGAGCACTGTCAGTTTTTTTCCACATGCGCAAGTGTTATGAGTCAGAAAGCACATTCACTCTAGATCTGCTAATTATACGTCTCATTACATTTTATGAGGTATTCTCATAAGCATTTTAGATATTTTATGTTTCTGGTGAAGTACCAAGCTTTATTTATCTTAATTTAATGCTGCATGTGGTGCAGCAGATGATGTTAAAGGCAAACAGGAAAACCTACAAGATACATACATGAGGAAAAAAGCATTGCCGGTCAGCGCCACCTAGCATGCAGGCGTGAACTAGCGCGAAGAAGATCTATCGTTTCGCATTCGTTGTGAAAGCTCTGTTCGTCAGAAATACGCCTCGCTTTATTTTTTAGTGTTCGGTATGAAAGAGCCTTTACATCAAATTTCTACTATTTTTGAGAAATATATACCAAGTAAGTAATATAAAAAGTAATTTACAAGAATTGTTTACATAAAAAATTAAATTCTGTCATCATTTAGCCCCTGTTTACACTAGTGTGTTTACGTTTTAAAACACATAGCTTTTGTCGCCTGTCGTCTACACTACTACGGCATTTTCAACCCTCAAAAATGGAGACTTTCAAAAATGCTGCTGACCCAGTTTTAGTTTGAAAACTCTGGGGTTGAGTTTCAGTGTAATCGGACCAAAACGAAAACTTTAGAAAACAAAGGCGTGGCACATTACGCTACCAGAACACAACAATAACAAATCAGGGCTACATTACCCAAAAGCATTGTAAGCCTGAGTTAATCATAGAGACCATTGGTGGCTATATGATCAACTTAGGCTTACAATGTTTTTTGGAAGCACAGGCCAGAGCCGTCTCTCTCAACGGCTCTGTAACATACCAGTCTCGACGACCATGTAAACAATAACATGGAGACGGAACTGGAATGCATTGCTGACTTTGTGGTCCTTTTTAGCAGCTATTGTGCAGGTAAACTCTGAATTTTATAATATGGTAGCTGCCTTCATGCGCAAAAGGTAACCATTTACACTTGTAAACACATAGTGTGCATGAATGGTCATGTGACATGCGTTTTTTTATGCGTCATGTAGTGTGGATGGAGATTGTTTCTGAAACGCAGTGGAAACACCAGTATAAATGAGGATTGTTTTTATTTTAAAATGGCGTTTTAAAATAAACACACTATTGTAAACAGGGCCTTTCTTTCTTCTGCGAAACACAAAATCAGATATTTTAACTGCATACAAGATAGACTATATTTAGTTATTTCAATTATTTTAACAGTTTTCGTCAATCAATGAAAATCAATGCAGTCCAAAACATATGGTCAAAAGACTTTTTCAAAATGTCTGTCAAAATGGTTTGTAATGACATCAGGGTAAATGTGACAAATTTTATTGGGTAAACTATCCCTTAAATTCATAAATCTAAATGTCAAACTGTTTCTTTATTCCAAAACACCTATTAATTTAAGAACAGCACCTAGACAAATTTTGCTGGTCATCCTGTGAACACTTCAAATACACTCATCAAAATGAACAAAGCATTTTACAGTTTCTTTCAGACACAATGTTAATTCAAGACAGACTGCTAAGCAGGTACAAACAATTGGGCAGGCATTACAATGATTTACGGTTCCAAAAAGTTGTTTTTTCAAGAAAGGCCTACAATGTAAAGATCTAATTTGTCAGCTTGTCAACAGCTATTGTGGCGAATGCGACCAGAGCATTTTTACGAGCGCAATTTCGTATGCTGGTCCTGTCAAAGGCTGAGCTCACCTTGAGCAAATCATACCCTTCAATGCCCATATTAATATTCTCATTTATCTTCAACTACACTGAGAACTCAAATGCTGAATATTTTGCTAATTACGACGAGACCTTGCGGCTTTGACCTTATCAGGCTGTAATTAGCGTCTCATTAGGAAACAGTTTACCACTGATGTGAGACCTGTCGACACTGGCAGGCATGTAATCCCATTGAGTTCCTAAGGAAGGACGTTTCGCCATCAACGCAGTTGGGCAAAGCAGAGGGCGGTGCAAGCCGTGAATTGAGAAAGACCCTTAGGTGTTCTGCCGGGTTAAGAGGTGCTCATCTAATTTTTCTTCCTTTTAAGTTTGCGCTTGGGGAAAAAAAAACAGCCTCCGGAACAGGGGGTGATAACATCTGTTGTAGGTGTTGGCAAGCAGCGACAGAGCATCATTATTACAGCACTTCGAACGGTTCTGTGCATGTTCAAGCAATCAAACACTGTGTACTTCTAATTAAAGCCCAGCTCTGATTGCTAACGGAAGCGACAAAGGAAAAAAGTTGACGTGAAATGTGAAAATACACGTCAGGCGAAGAGGGGAGAGTAATGAGGTAGGGAGGGGACGGGAAACAGTGTGAATTGGTTTCGTGATGGAATCGGTGAGCTGAGGAATGAGAAGGAACAGCACTGAAAAATTAAGTTTTTCCCCAGTAGATTGCTGCCGGAGGGTCCTGTCGTACCAACCACAGTCTCATTACTTTCCTTCATAGGCTGGAGGGAAAACCAATTAACTCAACAGCTGGATGAAGAAGAGACACTAGAGGAAGATGGACAGAGAAAGACAGCCCAAGACTGAATTTCATATTAACACGACAGAGTCAACAGCTACAGAGCCACTGTAGACTTGAAATATGGATAGCGGTGACAGTAATGGTTTTATGTGCTAAATCATGCTACATTGCATGAGCTTAAAGGGATAGTTCACCCAAAAATAAATATTATTTACTCACCTTCATGCGGTTACAATCCTGTTTGACTTCGTTTCTTCTGTGGAACACAAAAGATATTTTGAAAATATGTCTGTCTCTGTCTCTCTTTTTTTTTTTTGCCCATCAGTGCTATTTCAGTTTATATACTATTATAGTATTTATTTTTATTTTGAATTAGCTTTTATTTTTATATTTTCAGTTCATTTTTAATTTAAGTTTATTATGTGCTTTAATTTTTGTATTATATATATACACACACACACATATATATATATATATATATATAAATATATATATATAATATTTTATTTTAGCTTTATTTCAAATAACAAAAACTACTTTTAAAAGATTTAGTTTTAATTTAAACAATAACAACAACACTGTTGTTGTTTGGACCCTATTGACTTTAATTGTATGAACAAAATTATTTATTTTGTGTTCAGCAGAAGAAAATGTCATGCAGGTTTGGAATGACATGACGGTGGAGTATGATGATAGAACTTTCCTTTTTTTGGGTGAAATATTCTTTCGATTTTCTAATATTCTAAGCATGATTTTAGGAGAGACAAACCAAGAATTACAGAATGAATGGGAGCCATTTCATACAAATCAAAGTGTTTCACACACTGAATTGCAGGAAACCACTAACAAAATCCTAATGGTGGCAGGCCGACTCCCACATGCCATGTTCTTGCAAAAGGCAGGCTTATCATTTTACCTCTTTCTGAAAGTTTGTCAAAATGACAACATTTTGAAATAATAGCAACTATAGGAGTGGGACGCTTTGCAATAAAGCATTGTGCAATGATGCCATAACTTCTCCCTACACCACACACACATACACAAGTCTAGACCAAGTGTACAACAAATATTCAAACATCCTTTGTGCAAAAAAAAAAGGCAAATTTTGGGCAAATATTGTGTTATGTATGTGGGACAACATGCAAAACAAATCTATGGTCGATGACAGAAGTAAAACTGTTGCAGTGCAAGAATCTGAATATTGCAACAGAGTGTCAAAACACTGACAAGGTTCACAGCAGGGAAGAGCTTTTATTGACAAGTTCCCTATCTCCCTGATGGCCTAAAGCCCAGTTTTCAGCATCTATCATGGCAAACTTTGACAAAACAACCCTGCAGCTATCTAGTCTGAGATCGTATTGCGTGATACTTTATTTTAATATACAGAAATACGAAGGAGGGGGGGGTGGGGGTGGGGGGGGTGTTTCTTTGTGAACTGTGTAGGAAGGAGGTGGAGAGATGGAATAATAGCTGCTCTGATATGCCATTTGACACACTGTTTCTCTGCATGGTGTCTAGAAAACATGTTTTTGATGTATGGAATCGAGGACATGAGAGATTTTTTATGGTATTTCTTAAAATGGTGCAGCTAAATGCTGAGGGCAAATTTAAAATTCCAGTTCTGCTTATAATATTTTCCAGGAAAGAGATTCTTCAATTTAAAAGGACTCAAACAAGAGTGGGTTGTCATCATATGCAGTCATCAAATTTAATAATACTCTCCCCTCCACTCTTTGATGTTCAGGTTGGTGGTTCCGTCAGTCTGATGCGATATTATGGAGACGGATATGAACACTGAGGATTCTCTGAGTTTAAGAGGTTTTGAGGACATCAGTGTAGTCAGTGGGTTAGAGGCAGCTGTCTGGACTGGAGGGCATTTAAGAGTTTGGCAGCTGGCACCAATGAATTTCATCTCCATGTCAAGTTTCCACCCATGCAGAAAGAAGTAGGAAACATGCAATGACAAAGAGAGATGCTGAGACTGATGTCAAAAGTGAGAATAGTAACAATTATAAGACTAAGGTCAAAAGTGAGTTTAAAGTGACAGTGGAAGAAGATATGATGCTTGTGTTTTTCCTAACTTTTCCACTGCCACTTATATACACAATACATATACATTACCTTTCAAAAGTTTGAGGTCAGTACAATTTTTTTTTTTTTTTTTTTTTTAAAGATTTATAATTAATTCTGCAAGGATTTTGATCAAAAGTGGCAGTAAAATACATTTACTGTATAATGTTACAAAATATATGTATTTCAAATAAATGCTTTTCTTTTGAACTTTCTATTCATGCAATTCTCTATATTATATATATATATATATATATATATATATATATATTTTATATATAAAAATATAGAAAATATTTGAAATTTTAATAATATTTCAAAATATTACTGTTCTTATGGCATTTTAAACTAATAAATGTAGCCTTTGGTAAGCATGAGAGAAGTGTTTTTTTGTTTGTTTGTTTTTTGTATTTTTTTAACCTTTAAAAAAAAAAAAAATCTTACCGACTGCTAATATGTCTATAGAATTAATTATATTAAGAAATATGTTTATATAAAATATAAAAAATATTATTATAAATAATTCTCTTATATATTCATATAACATTTAATCAAAAACCTCTCAAATAGAAAACACAACAATCATGTCAATCAAATTTTTTTTTTTTTTTTTTTTAAATGGCCGAATATAAGACTATTGGGTCTATGCCATGAAAAACTTTTATTATTAGACATGTGTGTGTATTAAACAGGCGTCAAATAAAACAGGACACAAAAAAAACCCTTGAGATCAAAACAAAAGGCACAAAAAAAAACCATGTTGCATTATAGCAAGGTACAATACATGATTTCTCATTAGTGGACACTGAATAGAGCAATCTGTCACTGACTGAACACGCAACTGTTCAGTGATCCACTTTCTATATTCAAGTTCAAATTCAGCAATGTGTTTTCTCAGATAGGATCCTTCGACCATAAATGGCAGTAAAGAGCAAGAACACACCTACTGCTCATCACTCACACATTTTTCTAATAGAGTGCATAAACATCTCTCATCAATCCACAATTCAACCTCCTTTTTCTGTAGTGATATACTATAAAAAAGAAAAGTACAGAACAAACCGAAAAGTATGGGGGGGGGGGGTATTATTATGGAAAAATAAATAAAAAAAAACTGTCAATTGAATTTTAATTATAGTTTGACCTGTCAAATGAACAAAAAATAGGAATAGTGATTAAAAAAAAATCCCTAATTAGTATGCTTAGAGCCTTGATTTCAGTTGAATAATGACTGGAAATGAGAATGCAACATTTCTTGTTTTTATATTATCTATGATCTGATTCATGCTTAACTGTCAACCACCCATACAACAAAAATGATCGGAATCTCTAAATACACAAAGTAACAGCAAGTTATATCTCACTGACAGGAATAAACAGACATTTCTCAGAATAGTAGCTAACTGTTTTAGTATCGATTCAGCTCCTAAGCAACACGAGAAGTGCAAACCTGGAATTTACAGCAGGCTTGTCATTTGGAACCCACTTATATCCAAGGCCAATGCACTGAAAACCATTATCCTGTGTTAAGAACATAAAACCCAGACCTGTGAGCAACAGATGACAGTAATGTGGACTAATAAGCCATTTTATGCCCATTCCTATATCCAGACAGGTTTACATTTAAAGAAAGCCGATGGATACATTAAGAGCTGGAAGCAGATTTCCACTTCATCTTGCTAACAACTAGAGACTTTTCATCTTGATAAATGGTGCAATATCCAGTAAAACAAGATAGTTACCTACAACTTCTCAGATCTTTGAGATAAATTACACATAAGAAAGACTACTAGCTACACATTAACAATATCATTTTGGGGAACAGCTATATATAAGATAGCAAGCATTCAATGATTTTTTTAATTGGCTGAGCCATCAAAAATGAAACATTAACCATCAAGTTCACTAAACATCCAGACATATAACCTACATAACATATCAGAAGATCTCCAGACAACAGACTGCTATAATTTAATAATTCACTGCAGGGTCTGGAGAAATTCCACATTCAATTAAATTAAATACACATTGTGGTCTTGCCCACTGCATTTTTTAATAGTCCTACAGAAGAATTACGGAGCCTTGTGCAGATAAATAAAAAGGTAAAAGGGACAAAATAAAAAAGGCATTTAACCGCAGACATAGCTCCACTAAAGAGAAGCCAACAATGGCTTCCAGTTTTCTCACGGTTCAGATAAGACCCCCCCCCCCTCAGGCGTGTTGGACTGAGAGGTTAATCTCTGAGTCTCTGTGAACAATAAGTCAATGTACGCTGTATGCATCAATGTGGCTAGTGTTCCCTTGTGAGCTTAGGCACCAGAAATGAAACCTAATGGGGTCAAGCAGCCTGGCGGAAATCCTATACGAGGCACCTCTGCTGAACTCCGGGGTAAAGCGTTTAGCATTCCGATTCATGAAGGAAAAAGATCCACGCTCCGAGCAAGAGATCCAAGCAAGAGAGGGCTGAATAGATTAACCAGAGCTGGTGGCATGTGTTAAATTTGTTAGCATGTGAAAGGACACACAAGATTGTGGCACATGAAGGGCCAAGTTGATGGTTAACCATGGCTTTGCTGATTCAGTCTCCAAGTCTCAAACAATGGAATGAAGTTAATTAAGTCCTGGGAGGGTTCAGTGAACAGCGTTTCATGAATTTTAAAACATCTCTATCTAAAAATAACGTTGAGGAAATCAACTGTTTTTATTCAGGAACTGGGCAGTATCGGTTATGATACTTATTATGCAGTGTCACATTCACAATAATGCTAGCAGCATTTTCAACTGCAGTCAACAGGAAACAGCATTTGCAACTTATTTTACTTCTGTAATGGAGAGGAAGAAGAATTCCTAGATATTCAACAAGCAAAAAATATAGGGCGGGACTTGACTGAAGTCATCCGAAATTGAATGGATCATGAAAAGTGGTCTCTATATGACAGGTGATTGGAAGAGAGGGATTGAATCTTTTATACACTGCTCAAAAAAAATTAAAGGAACACTTTGAAAACACATCAGATCTCAATGGGGAAAAATAATACAGCAGGCTAGTCAATTTTGCTGAAATTTCATAGCAGCAACTCAAAATGGTACTCAGTAGTTTGTAGGTGCTTGTATGCATGTCTGACAATGTCGGGGCATGCTCCTAACAGCTCCTGGACAGTCTGAGGTGCAACCTAACGTCGTCGGATGGACCAAAACATAATGTTCCAAAGGTGTTCTATTGGATTTAGGTCAGGCGAGCGTGGAGGCTCCATCCTCCAGGAACTGCCTGCATACTCTCGCCACATGAAGCCGGCCATTGTCATGCACCAGGAGGAACCCAGGACCCACTGCACCAGAGTAGGGTCTGACAATGGGTCCAAGGATTTCATCCCGATACCTAATGGCAGTCAGGGTGCCATTGTCTAGCCTGTAGAGGTCTATGCGTCCCTCCATGAATATGTCTTCCCAGACCATCACTGACCCACCACCAATGGAGACACAGCAAACCATCTGGCAATGGTACGTATTGATGTGCCATCCTGGAAGAGTTGGCCTGCCTGTGCAACCTCTGTAGGGTACAGGTATCGCCTCATGCTACCAGTAGGGACACTGACCCGAGCCAAATGCAAAACTAGTGAAAAATAGTCGGAAAAGTTGAGCAGGGGAAAAAATGTCAGTGGGCTCCACTTGTAAAACCATTCCTGTTTTGGGGGTCGTCTCATACTGTTATATTTACATTTGATTCTGAATGAGTTTGAGGCTATGCTCCGTGGCTAATGGCTAATGCTACACTGTTGGAGAGATTTATAAAGAATGAAGTTGTGTTTATGAATTATACAGACTGCAAGAGTTTAATAATGAAAATAGCAACGGCTCTCGTCTCCGTGAATACAGTAATAAACGATGGTACCTTTAACCACATTTAACGGTACATTAGCAACATGCTAACGAAACATTTAGAAAGACAATTTACAAATATCACTAAAAATATCATGATATCATGGATCATGTCAGTTATTATTACTCCATCTGCCATTTTTTGCTATTGTCCTTGCTTGCTTACCTGGTCTGATGATTCACCTGTGCAGATCCAGATGTTACTGGCTGCCCTTGTCTAATGCCTTTCATAATGTTGGGATCATGGGCTGGCATATGCAAATATTGGGGGCGTACACCCCGACTGTTATGTAACAGTCGGTGTTATGTTGAGATTCGCCTGTTTTCCGGAGGTCTTTTAAACAAATGAGATTTATATAAGGAGGAGGAAACAATGGAGTTTGAGACTCACTGTATGTCATTTCCATGTACTGAACTCTTGTTATTTGACTATGCCAAGATAAATTCAATTTTTCGTTCGAGGGCACCTTTAACACCAAAGCAGCTGAAACTGATTAACAACCCCCTCTGCTACTTGACCAGATCAATATCCTAGGAGTTTAACTGACTTGATGCTATTCTCTGATTAAAAAAGTGTTCCTTTAATTGTTTTGAGCAGTGTATACATATATATATATAAACTAATAAGTAAATAAATGAGATTCTTGAAATTTTAAATATTTTAGACAAAACATTATTCATATACACTACAGTTCACTGTGTCTATTCATCAAAGAAACCAGCACAACTGTTTTAAACACTGAAAATAAAAAAAGATTTTATAAAGCACCAAATCAGCATATTAAAATGATTTTTATCATGTATCACTGTATGAATCATTACTCCAAGACTGGAGTAATGATGCTGAAAATTCAGCTTTGCATCAAAGGAATGAATTACATTTAAAAATATATTCAAATAGAAAACCATTATTTTTAATTGTAAAAATATTTCACAATATTACTGGGTTTTTTTGTATTTTTGATCACTTAAATGCAGCCAGTGAGCATATAAGAGACTTCTTTCAAAAAATGTTTTTAAAAATCTTACAGACCTCAAAGTTTTGAAAAGTAGTGTATGTATATATAATACAATGTTAAAGTAACTTTAAAAGCTATTTCATTGGCCCACCCAAATTAAAATGTATTAAGCAAATTTAAAATATAATGTGCAAGTGAATGACTCTGCAATCCATTAAAATGATCATTAATGATGTGCAATGTCAAAATCATAAAGTATGATATAATACATTAATATGGTAATAACATGCATGCAATTTTATGCATTACAATAACAAATGTGGGATCCCTGCTCCATCTCTCTGGGGTCCTTAGCTTAAAGAAGACCACTTCTTTGTTTTACAAGGACAACAGATGCTTCCTTATTATCGACTTCAAATACGCATGAAAAAAACTGAAAGTAAAGAGAACATAGAAAGTTATCCTCTGTGCCTTGAAGAAATTCATTAAAGCAGCTGACAACAGCTGTCGGGCCTGAGCTCAAGTCCTGTCGCCTGTTTCTCAAAGCGCAGCAGAACACCTTTAATCAGTTTCTTTGTGGAGGCCCTATGGAAATATGCCATAGAAAACCGGTTGTTGGACGACCTCCCATAACCCAGGCCTGAGGTTGAATCTGGCAAGCTTTCCATCCTGTCACTGACAGCAACTATAGCTCGCCGAAGAGTTATTACTACTGTGGGGCACAGGAGGACACAGCTAAAGACAGCAAACCAGAGCAGATGCGGCAAAGTCAGAGTAGAGCTCCGCAAGACCTAGACAACATCTTTAATGTTTAGAAGTACACGATCAAGACATCTCCTTCGAAAGTACAGCTTCACTCTCAAAGTATGTTCATAACTCATACATAATTTATCTAGTGAACTCTATGTTCTCACAGTGCTGAAAACTCTGAATGACAAGGTGTATCCGCTGTTATGACACATGCACAGCGTGGCTGCGAGACTCCATGCCAAAAACCACAGGTGAAGATTTTCATAATATGACGCTGGGTTTGAAGCACTCTCTCTCTCACTCTCTTTATGAGATTATGGGCCAGTTGCAGTTGATTGCGCCCCAGGAGACAGGCAGAGCATTACGGGTATTCGGAGAGATGCTCGGCTCAGTCTAAGCACAGGCAGGGGGATTTAGAGGCCCTGTGGGACGCCCCGCAGCTGCAAACCTCCACATTTAACCATTATGATAGGGGCACCATTGTGACCGAAGAATTTAAAACAAGCAATCATTCCAACTGTTACTCGACAGCCACAACCTTTAACCTAACTGTTGACCACAATGCATTTATCCTCATCCGACCTTTTATTAAAATCTAAAGCACCTGCTTCAAATTCAAAGCATATCATTTCACACAATCCTGCAGTGACAGAGCCCTCGGCTAATGCCGCTACTCAAAAGGCAGCATGAGAGAGGGAATCTCATTGTGGATGCAGAAAGACTAAAGAAAAGTGGAGTATCCTATTACACTGAATGAGAAAATGGAGGGAGTCTTTTTTGTGTGTGTTTCTTTCTAATTTTTCACCAGATAAATGGCACAGAGGACAAATTGTCCAGTTCAAATGTTGCGCCAGATGATTAAAAAAAATATGATGTGCTACAAGATCGTAGTGGGCACCCGTGAGCCGCCGAATGTTGTTCCTTGCACAGAGTATAAATCTTTTGTGCCATTTTAGAATGAACTACACTGTAACCAAGGTCTGTGTGCACACTTAACAATCCATCAAATTACATGTATAAAAAAAAGTTAGCCATGGGATTAAAGATGCAAATTTATGCAAATTTGTGCACCTCATACACTCCATCTTTATAATTAATGGCTAGTACTGCTTCAAAACAAGTCGAAGCGGTATTGTGCAGCACAATAATCAGTGTTTGCTCTCTGTGCAGAGGTCAGCCCCATAGGCACATGTTCCAGATCAAGACAAAACAAAATATCATCTGTTTGCATGAAAGAGATCCATTAGAGTACTGAGAAAACAACAATTCTGTATGTTATTAAGTGGCAAACCCTAATAATTAAAAAGACAGCTCACCCAAAAGTGAAAATTCTATGAAATTTACTGAAACTCATGTCATTCCAAACCTATGGAAGCTTGTTCCTGGCACTAAATAAAAAATAAAAAAGGTAATTCCAATTTATTAATCTTACAATTCGGACTTTTTTTCTCACAATTGTGAGTTTACATCACACAATACTAAATCCTTTTCTCAATATTGCAAGATATATACTTGCAATTGTGAGTTATAATGTCATAAACACAAAATATAAACTATTGCTAGAAATAAAGTCAGAATTGCGAGTTATGTCAAAATTGTGATTTGTGAGATGTAAACTCACAATTCTGACTTTTTTCTCATATTTTTCTCGATTCTGACTTCTTTTCTCAGAATTGTGAGATATAAACTCGCAATTGCGAGTTATAAAGTCAGGATTGCGAGATATGTGTCTTCAAATATGTGAAGGGTATATACAGTTATTTTAAACCAATTTATGCTTTAATAACATTGCTTTATTTACAGTAATACAATTTTTACAATAATCTTACTGTCAAAAATAATTTAAAAAATATTAAATCTAACTCTAACTTCATGGAAATGAAGCTCAAATCCAGAAGTATCAGCCAGCACACTTTTCCTGCTGTTTTAGGTTTTTGCAGTAGTATCTTTTAAGTATTGGTATCATGATATTTAAGTTGGGTATCGTATCGAAGTCTAAATTTTGGTATCGTGACAACACTAATTGCGACTTTATAATCACACAATTCTGAGAAAAAAGTCAGAATTGCTAGATATAAACTCGCAATTGCGATAAAAAATTCTGAATTGCGAGATAAAAAGCCGTAATTACCTTTTTGTTAATTCAGTGGAAGAAACAAGCTTCCATACAAACCTGTATGATTTCTTTGAAGCACAAAATATATTTTAAAAACTGCTTCAAACAACATAATTGTATGAACAAAAGGAAACATAAAAAACATCTTGTTTTGTGGTCCACAGAAAAAAGAAAAACATACTGATCTGGAATGACATGAGGTTGAGTAAGTGATGAGAGGATATCAATTTTTGGGTCAACTATCCCTTTAAGATGAAGACATCACAGCTGAAGACGTGCAAAAGTGCAGCTGGAACAGTAAAACAGGATTTGCTACCGTGGGAGAACTGACTGACCCTAATATTTTTTGGAGCTCCAGAACTAAAATTCTTAGTGTGTTATTTCAAGAACATTTAGAAAGATTCACTTCTAGTTACATCAGACAAATGGGAGATGGTGCATTCATAACATTTTTTTTAAGAATTCCGGAAAAGTTATCAGTCTATCCCATGATGTAGAAACAACATCAAAGATTAAGCTCCCTTGATGCATAAATACTGAGATAATTATGATTCGTGTGCTGGCTAACAGAGAATAAATGAACTACGTGACTGGCACTGACAGACCATGAGGCTGGGTGCATGTATCTATCTTGGTTTATAAAAGCGATTTGGATTAACTGTGGAAAAACAGAAATCAACAACAAATGCTTCATGCTTTGCAATATATCCTGCATTAATGTTTTCAGATTTCTCTGACAGAAAACAGAGTGATAAATGATGGCCGAGAAACATGAGAGACCATAATGAGGGATTTCCATTTATGGCATGAAGATGACAGTCTTTGAAGTGCCTTCAGTCCAAAGTACATAACAAGGAAATGATGCAGGACTGAAAGCAATCCAGCATGAAGAAAACCTCCAGTCATTTAAATCCCAGACATTTTAAGGGAATGAAGATACATACAGACCCACCAAACAAATAAACTAATGGTTTTGTAGAAGGTGGAGTGTCATTCAGTGATGAATGCAGAAAGGCCCTTTGGTTAATGAAAAGCAGTTCTAAATGGGTTGTCCTAATGGGCACTTTAAACAAAAGATGACATACCCAATGGTAATGAAATAACAAATGTGGAGAGCATCTGAATATATCCACGTCAAGGGGTGTTTACACTGACAGCGATTGTGTCCACAAAGCAACTGGAAGTCATTCAGTTCAATAAGAGCTGGCGAATTGACCACAGGTCATAAAACAAAATAAAACAAAAGATAAATCATAAAACAAGATAAGCAGTATTCATACCCAAGCAAATGAGCAGTGACGTGATGTGCTGACTATCTAACCTGATACAGTTACAGTCAATTATCAACGTCTACTAGCAAACAATAGCATAAACATTAGCATCATCCTATTTGCTCCCTTTGAGTGTAAACGAGGCTTTATAATGCCTTTGTTCAGATGGTTCATTTAAATGAACAGGTTCAAATAATCGATTTACTGGTTGAGCTGTCTTGTTTTTGGTACCAAAATATTGAGTCAAAAACTGTTATTTGCTGTTTTTGATTCTATTACATTAGTTAGGTGCTTTCTAGGTTTCCTAGATACAAACCTGATTCCAAAAAAATTCAGACACTGTACAAATTGCTCAACTGTCTTAGGTCTTCTTTGTTGCATCTTCCTCTTTATGATACGCCAAATGTTTTCTATGGGTGAAAGATCTGGACTGCAGGCTGGCCATTTCAGTGCCCGGATCCTTCTTCTACGCAGCCATGATGTTGTAATTGATTATATGTGGTCTGGCACTGTCATGTTGGAAAATGCAAGGTCTTCCCTGAAAGAGACAACGTCTGGATGGGAGCATATGTTGTTCTAGAACTTGGATATACCTTTCAGCATTGATGGTGCCTTTCCAGATGTGTAAGCTGCTCATGCCACATGCACTCATGCAACCCCATACCATCAGAGATGCAGGCTTCTGAACTGAGCGCTGATAACAACTTGGGTTGTCCTTGTCCTCTTTAGTCCGGATGGCATGGCGTCCCAGTTTTCCAAAAAGAACTTCAAATTTTGATTTGTCTGACCACAGAACAGTTTTCCACTTTGCAACAGTCCATTTTAAATTAGCCTTGGCCCAGAGAAAACGCCTGTGCTTCTGGATAATGTTTAGATATGGCTTCTTTTTTGACCTATAGAGTTTTAGTCGGCAACGGCGAATGGCACGGTGGATTGTGTTCACCGACAATGTTTTCTGGAAGTATTCCTGAGCCCAATGTTGTGATTTCCATTACAGTAGCATTCCTGTATGTGATGCAGTGCCGTCTAATGGCCCAAAGATCACGGGCATCCAGTTTGGTTTTCCAGCCTTGACCCTTACGCACAGAGATTGTTCCAGATTCTGTGAATCTTTGGATGATATTATGCACTGCAGATAATGATAACTTCAAACTCTTTGCAATTTTTCTCTGAGAAACTCCTTTCTGATATTGCTCCACTATTTTTCGCCACAGCATTGGGGGAATTGGTGATCCTCTGCCCATCTTGATTTCTGAGAGATCTTTTTATACCCAATCATGTTGCCAATTGACCTAATAAGTTGCAAATTGGTCCTCCAGCTGTTCCTTATATGTACATTTAACTTTTCCAGCCTCTTATTGCTACCTGTCCAAACTTTTTTGGAATGTGTAGCTCTCATGAAATCCAAAATGAGCCAATATTTGGCATGACATTTCAAAATGTCTCACTTTCAACATTTGATATGTTATCTATATTCTATTGTGAATAAAATATAAGTTCATGAGATTTGTAAATTATTGCATTCCTTTTTTATTCACAATGTGTACAGTGTCAACTTTTTTGGAATCGGGTTTGTATATTTACAGTGGTGTACATTTATCAGTTCAAATTGAATGCAATTACCTAATTTGCTAAATTTTATCATCCAATTTTTATATATTCAAAAAAATATTGCCCTCTAAAATGCTTCAATGTACAATAGTTAGTATGTTTTGTTCAACACTATCATGGCAAATCGTTTCTAGATTTATGTTTTGGCAAATTAGTGGCTAATATGCATGAATTCGTATTCATATAATTTTGTATGATCTGCTTACGCCCCACTGGATGTTAGGTTTAGGGGTAGACCAGACCTTCAAGTAATTTAAAATTAAAATTGTAAGATTTTACATAGTACAAATTCGCCATCTCGTTTTCTGATGAGTCCAGGTTGGTTTTGTTAGTACTTTTTATAATGTTACATGGTAGTTTGATTGTAGTACTTTAAATTCTGAGAAACTTGCAGCTTGTTTCAAATTAGCTTCCCAACACTGTTTAAATGAATGTGTAAGTGTGTACTAACTGTAAACAGGAACAATTTTTGCCTCCTTGCCTTCCAAGAGCACTGGAAGTTGAACATTCACAGGTAACCCAGGGTGACAGATCAATCCACTCCCCTGGGTTAGAGGAAAAGGGAATTCTGTTCTACAGTAGATCTATTCGCTGATAAACTTCCTCTTTATGATACGCCAAATGTTTTCTATGGGTGAAAGATCTGGACTGCAGGCTGGCCATTTCAGTGCCCGGATCCTTCTTCTACGCAGCCATGATGTTGTAATTGATTATATGTGGTCTGGCACTGTCATGTTGGAAAATGCAAGGTCTTCCCTGAAAGAGACAACGTCTGGATGGGAGCATATGTTGTTCTAGAACTTGGATATACCTTTCAGCATTGATGGTGCCTTTCCAGATGTGTAAGCTGCTCATGCCACATGCACTCATGCAACCCCATACCATCAGAGATGCAGGCTTCTGAACTGAGCGCTGATAACAACTTGGGTTGTCCTTGTCCTCTTTAGTCCGGATGGCATGGCGTCCCAGTTTTCCAAAAGAACTTCAAATTTTGATTTGTCTGACCACAGAACAGTTTTCCACTTTGCAACAGTCCATTTTAAATTAGCCTTGGCCCAGAGAAAACGCCTGTGCTTCTGGATAATGTTTAGATATGGCTTCTTTTTTGACCTATAGAGTTTTAGTCGGCAACGGCGAATGGCACGGTGGATTGTGTTCACCGACAATGTTTTCTGGAAGTATTCCTGAGCCCAATGTTGTGATTTCCATTACAGTAGCATTCCTGTATGTGATGCAGTGCCGTCTAATGGCCCAAAGATCACGGGCATCCAGTTTGGTTTTCCAGCCTTGACGCTTACGCACAGAGATTGTTCCAGATTCTGTGAATCTTTGGATGATATTATGCACTGCAGATAATGATAACTTCAAACTCTTTGCAATTTTTCTCTGAGAAACTCCTTTCTGATATTGCTCCACTATTTTTCGCCACAGCATTGGGGGAATTGGTGATCCTCTGCCCATCTTGATTTCTGAGAGATCTTTTTATACCCAATCATGTTGCCAATTGACCTAATAAGTTGCAAATTGGTCCTCCAGCTGTTCCTTATATGTACATTTAACTTTTCCAGCCTCTTATTGCTACCTGTCCAAACTTTTTTGGAATGTGTAGCTCTCATGAAATCCAAAATGAGCCAATATTTGGCATGACATTTCAAAATGTCTCACTTTCAACATTTGATATGTTATCTATATTCTATTGTGAATAAAATATAAGTTCATGAGATTTGTAAATTATTGCATTCCTTTTTTATTCACAATGTGTACAGTGTCAACTTTTTTGGAATCGGGTTTGTATATTTACAGTGGTGTACATTTATCAGTTCAAATTGAATGCAATTACCTAATTTGCTAAATTTTATCATCCAATTTTTATATATTCAAAAAAATATTGCCCTCTAAAATGCTTCAATGTACAATAGTTAGTATGTTTTGTTCAACACTATCATGGCAAATCGTTTCTAGATTTATGTTTTGGCAAATTAGTGGCTAATATGCATGAATTCGTATTCATATAATTTTGTATGATCTGCTTACGCCCCACTGGATGTTAGGTTTAGGGGTAGACCAGACCTTCAAGTAATTTAAAATTAAAATTGTAAGATTTTACATAGTACAAATTCGCCATCTCGTTTTCTGATGAGTCCAGGTTGGTTTTGTTAGTACTTTTTATAATGTTACATGGTAGTTTGATTGTAGTACTTTAAATTCTGAGAAACTTGCAGCTTGTTTCAAATTAGCTTCCCAACACTGTTTAAATGAATGTGTAAGTGTGTACTAACTGTAAACAGGAACAATTTTTGCCTCCTTGCCTTCCAAGAGCACTGGAAGTTGAACATTCACAGGTAACCCAGGGTGACAGATCAATCCACTCCCCTGGGTTAGAGGAAAAGGGAATTCTGTTCTACAGTAGATCTATTCGCTGATAAACTTCCTCTTTATGATACGCCAAATGTTTTCTATGGGTGAAAGATCTGGACTGCAGGCTGGCCATTTCAGTGCCCGGATCCTTCTTCTACGCAGCCATGATGTTGTAATTGATTATATGTGGTCTGGCACTGTCATGTTGGAAAATGCAAGGTCTTCCCTGAAAGAGACAACGTCTGGATGGGAGCATATGTTGTTCTAGAACTTGGATATACCTTTCAGCATTGATGGTGCCTTTCCAGATGTGTAAGCTGCTCATGCCACATGCACTCATGCAACCCCATACCATCAGAGATGCAGGCTTCTGAACTGAGCGCTGATAACAACTTGGGTTGTCCTTGTCCTCTTTAGTCCGGATGGCATGGCGTCCCAGTTTTCCAAAAAGAACTTCAAATTTTGATTTGTCTGACCACAGAACAGTTTTCCACTTTGCAACAGTCCATTTTAAATTAGCCTTGGCCCAGAGAAAACGCCTGTGCTTCTGGATAATGTTTAGATATGGCTTCTTTTTTGACCTATAGAGTTTTACTCACCCACTGGGCCAAGGAGATGATCATTCTGATTTCATTAAACTTTGAGACTATGAGGAAAACATTTTGAGTCAATAACATACGGTCTCCATAAGCAATCACAACACAGTCTGATCTGATTATGAAACGCTGCTGGGGTTTACCTGCCGTGAGATTATGTGCACAATGACTATTTTCTAACTTGAACATGGAAGGCGGTCTGGTGAAAGCTAGATATTTTACTTCATAACTTGTTAAATATGAATATGTTTTTTACACAAATGCATCGCTTCGCTTCAGAAGGCCTTTATTAACCCCCCGGAGCCATGTGGAGTATGTTTATGATTGATGGATGTGGATGGAGACACTTTCTTCAGCTCATACTTGTTGGTCCCGTTCACTGCCATTATAAAGCTCAGATGCGTCAGGATATTTATTAAAATATCTCCGATTGTGTTCATCAGAAAGAAGAAAGTCCTATACACCTAGGCTTAGGGTGAGTAAATCTTGGGCTAACTGAACCCACTACGAGAGCCATAAAGAAAACAAACGCATACAAAATCTGAGGTAAAATGACAAGTATTTCAAAGTCGACTAGCCGCAGCAGTATCGTTTAATTGACTAGTCTCGCACATCCCTAAGTGTGACAGAAACAGAGTTCTAACATTCTGTGTGTGGATCTTATTATGACGATATCAGCAGATGGCCATGTTAGCTTTTGCAGATGGTCAAACAAGCCTGAATGGGTAATCGATTTGATAAAAAGCAGAAAAAATGATTTCTCTGCCAACATAAAACCATTGAACTGAATGAAAATGGATTTATCTGAGTTAACAGATTTTGGAGAGAAAAATACACTCCCTGCTGTGCTTAATGCAGACTCCGTATCTGACAAGATGGAGGTTTCTAGGACACAGAATATCTCATTTTGAGGGAGCGTAAACATCTTTATTCCATAAAGCCCTCTCAAAAAAAGAAAAGTGATGCAAAAAGGGCCCTGGCTTTCATCTGTGTGTAAAACTATAACTCTATTACAGATGTATGTCCCAGATAGCACATGCACGCTTCTAAGATGTATGCTAAAGAGAACTTCATCTGGAAAACATCTGTTGTGTTCAAACATCTGATAAACGCCTCAGAAAAAGCAGTATTAAATACATTCTAAAACATAAACATCTTAAAGACGTTTTCTAAATGTCTATTTAACGTCTGACAGGAAACCTCTTAGAGACATGTTGCAAATGTGCAAATACATCTTGCAGATGTAAATGCAGACATCAAATAGATGTCTCCGTGATGTACTTCACAAGTTCACACTTACAAATAATCAGAGTATGTGTGTTTAGCGTGCTGTCCAAGGGGAGGGCTCTGTGCTCGGAATTTGGTCCGAACCCAGGAATTTGGTACTCCCCCTTATCCCTGGCTGGGATAAGAAGCAACCGATAGTGAGGAGTTTGGCTGGTGGAGGGATTTTTGTGTGTGTATTTTAATGTTCAGATTATCACATTGTTAGCTTAGCAACATGCTAATGCCAAATGCTCCATTCATGCTAGATTGTAATTAATAGATGACAACCGGAGTATTCTACTCGGATCTGTTCACGTCCTTGGAATTATGCATTTCTATGGCAACACTATTAATGTTTGAATCTGAGTAGTATGTGTAATCAATTGACAAAACCACAATATAAAATGTAATAGATGTTTTGCAAATGCTTTATTAATAAACTTGGCTGGTAAATAGTTTATTTATAGAGCACACTAGATTGTCATTCAACAGTATTTTTTGTCATTTGTTATTTTCAGATTATTCTTGCATTATTAAGGCATTAACAATAGTCAATTATAGGAAATATTAGACAGAAATATTATGAAATAATTGCTTAATTACATTTTAATGCTGAAGCCATGCCATTTTGAGTGCAGAGCTCTCAGAAAATTGAAAGTTTACAAGTTGTACAAGGATGTGAACCAAAGTCCCTTTAAGACAAGTCACTCGGCGGCCATCTTTGAAACGCCTCTCGGGCATCCAAGTGCAACTCCTATCTCTTTGAATGGGGAAACATAAAATTCTCCAAAGCTGTTTGCCAAGCTTTCAATTAAATTTCATATTTGAAATCACCAATGAAATCTGAAAACAACTGTCTCATAATTTTTTTTTCCAAATGCTCAAATCATGACAAAAAAAAAAAAAAGTATTTTTAGGTTGGATCAAGCTAATGCGCATGCGCAGACCTAAATGCGCATCTCGTGCCTCATTTCGGAGGCTAGCGTCTGTTTCTATAGAAACCGGTGCTTCTAACGACCACTGCAGTGACGCAATGACTTTACCAATCGGCGATTGGCTCTTATTTAGAAGGTGGGACTTATTCCGCCATATTGTGCGTTACTTTGATGTGAACACTAACAAATCGGAATTGCATATTTCCGGTAATTCTGACATGGTGTAAAGTGAACACAACTGAGCTATTTGTGCTCACGCTTTTTTTGAACATCCCACCACAAACATTGCATTTTTAAGCACCATGCAAAGTTAAAAACAGTCCAAGTCTAGTTGTGTTTGAACACAAAAACACATCCTAAGAAATTATTACCCGTGCGATAAGGGTCAGGTCATTAGTCGACTGGTCACTCGTGCAACTCACAGGCTAGCCTATTTTGAAAATACATCGTTTTGCACATCCCTGACCTATATGAAAGCATGTTAGTGAGCAATGTGAAGGAAAATAAGTCAGCAGAGAGCCACAGGAATGAGTATGGGCAGAAAAATGAAAATCCAACAAACCCAAAAATCTATGGATTTCCCAGCAAATAATGCCTGCTTTCAAGCGGACTCTTTCATGTCAGAGAGAATAGTTGGAACGGGCTGATTAAATGAAAGGACAAAAGCAAATACAAGAGCAAGAGAGTGGGAGAGAGTTGGAGGAAAAAGCACAGCACATTTTCCATTTTCCTCGGCAAGTAAAAAAGCACATGAATTATGGATGCGAGCAAGCCAACAGTGCGAGAATTTGATCCCTGACCAGACAGCTCTTGGCTCCCCATGGAGCAGCCCGCCACCCTCCCCCCCACCGGGTTTTTCAACATTGCTACCAACCATTCCTAACTTCCTTCTCGGAGAGCTGAAACAGTCAGCTAGCAATGCTTGGAGACTACTGCCTGGGGACAGGACGCACTCGTCTAGTAGACTTCAAGACGCTACCTCTGCCTTCCTGCATGCATTCTATTGTTAGCCTCTTGATCCTCAAAACTGAACTGACATTTTCACCTGTTGGTTTAAATGTGAATGTTCCACTAGATGCTCATGATGGCTCCATCATGAGGGGTTTGCAGCTCTGATAAGAAAACAAAAGGATTATTTACAATTAGTAGATCACTGACAAGCTACGCAATATTGCGTTCATATCGCAGATGAATTGCCTTCGATAATGAACGCGATATTGCGTAGCTTGTCAGTGAACTACGGCTCTGTCTATTAAATGGCGCTCCATTTGAAAGCAAGTAATGGCGATTTAGCGGCAATCAGGGAACCGGCTTTACTGATGAAATGCGCGTGACAATCGCATGCGATATATCGCCCAACCCTAACTCTCAGCCATTTACAGAACACAAAATAATGGCTATAATTACAAAACATTAACTTTAAGTGAATAAGGCAATGGAAATCTTTGGACTATTTAAAATGAAGAAAGAGTCATCATCCGTACTACCAAGAGATCCAAATTTAAATGGAAACCTCTATAGTCAGATTTACAGTAAAATGTCATATCCTACAGAAAACAACAGGCAGCTAAAATACTAGTCTAGACCTTCTGGGTTATTTTCCCCAATGTTTGGCATTTTACTAAACATATCATGCTGACACTCAAGCCATAAGGATGTTTAGTCTTAATAACTGGATATAAGACACAGGCTCTGTTCGAGCTGCCTTCTAAGGCAGCATCCTTACTGAAATGGAACTGTGCATCAGATGCTGCTTTTCAAGTGCATGTGGGAAGCTCATTCCACTGAGTCAGACCTTCACTATTAGGATGTCACGTATTCGAGTCCAAAACAGAACACTGAAGCAACTAAATTGTGACCAATTACACAAATAACTACATCTAAATTCAAAATAATAAAAATGATTATTTATAAATAGTACTGTATTACAACTGGTCTTTGTTACATAGAGCAAACCGTAAAATTTGAGCGATTAAAGGGATAGTTCACCCACAATGTCCAACTGCCTTGAGCATCCGGTGTGTGAGGTCTGAAAACGCGCTCTGATGTCGTATACGTCAATGAGTGCGAGAGATCATTTCCGGTGTCAGAGTGCATTCAGACCTCACACACCGGATGTTCAAGGCAGTTGGACATAGTGGTGTATTAGAGGTTAAAAAAATATATATATAAATACTGTTCGGTTTCTCACACAAACTGATCGTTTCATGTCTTAGGACCTCAATGTGTTGTGGACTTGTTGGATTTGTCTGTGCATGTTTTTTTATTCTCATAGATGGTGTTACTGTTTCAATGCATTATATGACTCACAGACTGCAGGGGTTGGAGTTAAAAATCATCATTTGTGTTCTACTGAAGAAACAAAGTCACCTGCATCTTGGATGCCCGGGGGGGGGGTAAGCAGATAAACATCAAATTTTTATTTTTGGGTGAACTATCCCTTTAACTTTACACCATTCAACACAGACTTTCTGCTCACTGATCACTATTTATAAATATTGTTGCTTTATATTATATATTATATTATGAATCACTGTTTCCGCCATGGTTTAAATCAACACGCCACTTCCAATGTCACAACCCATGTATCATTCAAGAATTCATACTTTCCACATTTTTAAACAAGACTTCACTTGGGCATTGTTGATACGAAAGTGTTCAGATTAAATTTACTATTTTATCCAATATTTGTGTGTGCTATGTGTTTTTATAGTAATATGTTGTTAGCTTAGCAACGTGCTAATGTCTAACTCCAGTGTGTTTAACTGCTTTGTGCGCACAATAGAACCTAAACACCCAGGAGTTATGCTGCATTCACGCCATGTCGTAAATATCGTGATTATGTGATGACAACATAATTAGGTGTATGGCAAAACTATTAATGGTAAAATCTAAATCTAAAACTATTAAAGGTGAATCTGCAGCAGCCAGGAGGTACAAGTCAGGTTTACAAGTTGTAAGTACAAGTTCTACTAGGATGTGAACGCTTTTTACAAGTCGTAATCTAATTCCGACATGGTGTGAATGCATCTTTAGGCATTAGCATGCTGCTAAGCTAACAACATGATAGCATAAAATACATAGCCAAACATTACTATAGGTAAAACAGTGCATTTTTAATTAAACCCAACTACTTAATATCAATAACTTTATATACAAGTATGTTTATAATCAGCATTTGAATTGTGAGTTAGTCTTATCTGTGAAGGACACATGAAACTCTTTGTTGCAATTTTACCAAAAGAAATCTTAAGTAAACAGCATAATCATGTAGCCTACATTTTGAAACAGCCTTTGTGTCAGAGGCATATCTGTGACGTTTACATATGCACATTTTTGAACTAATTACTGCAATCGTGAATTCAACTGCCTTTAAGAACACAGAAACTGAATCCAACAAAATAGTTAATAAATTCAAATGGAAATCAACGTTCTGAGAATTCAGCACCTCATTGAGCAACTCAGTCTTTGGGAACTGAAGGAGGAACCTTTTATGGATATTGGTTAGGACTGAAACCAGGCATTGCAGCATTCCACACCACAAACAATACCACCACACAAACACACTTACAAAACAAACTCCGAAACATCAATGAAAATTTTCAAACTATGGAACAATAGTCAACAAATTAATTATTATCAGACAATGGGTGCACTGTGGGTACTACACTATTGAATTTGAATTAATTGAACACATACAAACACACCTCACTTTGTTTAGTTCCATTAAATATAGCAATTATGCATGCTCTAAACAACACTGGCCAATTTTTAAGGTTACATCACAAAAACAGAACTGACATTATCATGTCGTTATCAGCCACTAATCATGGGAATGTGTCTCTTAAAAGCCAAGAGCCAAATCAAACAATGAATGACTACAACCTGAGGGCTTGTAGTAAGGATTAGCTTTCATATACTAAAGGTTTTGCTCTATTTACAACGAAAAAAAACATCTTTGTTGACTTACCTATTGTGACATTCCACTTGATGTCGACTGGACACAAGTAAGCTTATGACTAGCATTCATATTAATTGTGCATGGCGGTGCATTCCAAAAAAGGAAATTAATTGAGAAGAGTGTGTGCATATGTTTAATGTGCATCGAGGGTATGACAGATTAAAGGAGGTTGCTGTCATGTGTAGACAAGGTAGATCTATTTACACAGTAGGCACCTACACAGGTTTGGCTCCACTTTTATTGAGCACTGATTAAGCTCTTCATGAAGCAAATTACAGTCTGGAGAATGAAGCCCACGAGCAACAATGTTTAATTATATCTGACTCATCAAGGACATCAATGAGGCACTCAATGACTAGTATTCATCTTCAGCTCTCTGACCAGCACTCATTGGGTTCCTCAGTCGAATGAGAGGCATTAATAGGTTCATTTCAAAGGAGGCGGAAGCTCTTTTATTTCTCTCTTCTCCTACTTCAATAGCTGCCGAATGTAATTACCGAGTCGAAGCTAAAATGTCTAAAAAACGATTTTCATAATTTCATTTCAAATGTGCCATCACTCCACCAGCAACAGTAGTCATTTCTTTCAAAACTTCAATAGTCTTTTGTGTCTTTCCACTCTAGATTCATTTTATGTGAAACCGCAAACATCTTATCAGTAGCACATTAAATGACACTTAATTTTTATACATCTCAGAATCAATGGCATAAAATCACAGAAATGGACGTGTTCAGATGCACAGCCAGTGAAACTATCTTGCCGTGAGCCTTCACAGGTAAGAAAACAGATGCCTTCCTAATCATACAGTCCAGTTATTCCCTCAAAACGTAGAAATTTGACAAGCATCTCAAAAGCAAACAGACCCTTGTGCTTTGAAATATGTCATTTAAGTGATATTCTTATGTTAGAATGACAACAAATATTATCAACTTGGCTTTTTTCCCTAAAACATTTTTTGATGTGCAAAACACAGACAAAATAAACACATCAAGAGAAAACTTCACACGCATACCTTGGCAGAATATCAGACTGCAACCGCTGGCAACACCCCAAATGGCCACAGCAAACAATTCCAGGTTGTATGTTTCACCACAAATATACATCAACAGGTTTTTTTGTGCTTTGAATTACATGGGGATAACTGCGACAAAAGATCATTTATAATAGAGGTAGACTAATAACTGGTTTAAACAATATTTTAATTTACAATACCGATACTCACGCTTTTACAATTAATCGGTTATTGGTTCTTTTTAGTCGGCTACTGATAAATCCCACCATTTGTTGAGTCTCTCAACAACTTAATGTATGATTTTTGGAACATTACACAATGACAACAGCCAATTATTCTCAAGTAAGAAAAATGTAAAAAGACAAGTGTAAAACAACAATGAAAATAAATTGCGAACATCTAGATCACAAGACAATAGGACTATTTTTATTATTTATCAATTATTTATAATCCAATATCCATTTTTGTAGTCTAATCATTATTATTGTCAACAATTAAAAAACGGTTATTTATATAATTTATCAGACACTTAAACAAAAATAATTGTTATCGGTCATAAAAAGGCAATATCGGTCAATCTCTGCTACAAAAAAAAAAAAAAACATTTTAACATATATCAACAGCCCCTAGATTTCCATTACTAAGTTATAAAAGCTCAACACAAACTACAAAAACCCTTTCTAGAGACAAACATTTTGACAGGTCTCTCCTGCACCTATTGTATTGGGTGATTAGAATTTGATAGTCTCAAGCTAACTGTAAACATTGCAACTTTGCAAACAATAGCACTGATTTGTGTTCAGTCTACAAACAATCGCGTAGTAGTACATACCCAGTTCATCGAGCATGTCACGCAACACTCTGGTCCTCACGCATTGCTAGGCTGAAAGCGAGATGTTCCTGCATCTATCGGACTGCCACATTGCAACTGAAGTCAATGCCAAACCAGTGTGTGCGTTTCCAGAAACAGCCCCTTGGAACACAGCACTCATAACGCATCCCCTTACCGTTTTAAATGCCCGCTTTGAGAGCGGTCGCGAGAATCCGAATCAACTGGACGCCACAGAAAGAACTTTGATGTCTCGTGAGCGCATCCTGCGCCGCTCGCGCTGCTCCGCCATCTTCAGCCCGCACGGAATGAGCAGGAGCAGAGCAGCTGACGGGCGCGCGGGGAGGGTTCTTTACAAAACAGCCCGAAGTTTGAGCTCCTCCATCCATACACTACACCCCTGTCATGTTATGGTACCTATACTAGGTTCCTTTTACAGGATGATAAGCTAGATATATCAGTTAAATGATGTGTTTAAGTGATAAATTAAAAACCAAAATTAATATATATATATTAATTTTGGTTTTTAATTTATCACTTAAACACATCATTTATGGACAGGAACTATATAACGTTATATATAAACGGTTAGTTCCTGTCCTTGATTCTGATTGGTCAATAGCTGTGTTTTATTCACGATAAAACACGGTTATGACCGTTTCACCCAACGGTTCTTACACCCTTAGCAACCACTTTTAGCAACGTAAACTTTATGTTCTCAATTGATATTGTTCATTTAAGCTTACTGTATTATGTAGAAGAGATCGAGTGAGCGAGTTTATTACCTGCATTCAGATTTAGCATTTTCCTTCAGGTCAGTCAGTCCTATGTTCATAATACAAAATCTGTTTATATGTCCGATGTATTATCTTGTCCTTTCAACAGTTAAGGGGTTTTCCATGACTGACAGCGCTAGTCAAAGCATTTGTCAGTTGTGTCTTGTTCCGTGTTCACAACAATTCAGTCTTTTCAATGTAAAAGTCTTTGCTGCTGACTGAAACACTCAAAGACAGTGTTTGCCGCCATCTAATGGCGTATTAATGTAACTTATGTTGCTGTTCACGGTCAGGGACTATTTTTTTTACGGCGGAAGGAAGTCTTTTAGTGAAAGTTTACATGTGTGTGTGTGTGTGTGTGTGTGTGTGTGTGTGTGTGTGTGTGTGTGTGTGTGTGTGTGTGTGTGTGTGTGTGTGTGTGTGTGTGAATTCTTACAATTTGACAAAAACCATAGTAGTCTTCCCAGAAAAGACCAAAAATATTGATGACTCATACTGCACGAGAAAGATATTTGTCCAATCAGATGCTGTCTAGAACATATAGTGATATGTATTTAAGTTGGCATCAACTATTCATTATTAAGCACTGACCACACTACACCACTCTATGTCGACGACAGAGAAACGATATCGTTGGGATCACTTTCAGAATGATTTTTTTCCAGCTGTTCAATGATAAAACACTGACAGCCTAGCTTCCTTTGAAGTTGCAGTGACAATGACTAGCCGTTGTTTTTATATTGACTTCATTAACTAAATTCACTATTAAATTAGATCGATTACACTAGCTATTCACTCGAAACATAGCATGCTGAGGACATCTGCTGGTTAAAGACGTGTAAAAGCATCAAGAACGGCATCAAGAACATGTACTGCACACCTTGAAACTGCAGCATGAGCTTAAAATAATTTGCTTGTGTGGACGCAAATATAGTTAACGTTATAGTTATTGTTCTTGGTGTGAACGAGCCATCAGGGTTCTCATGCAAAAAACACAAAAAGTATATACATATATATATATATATATATATATATATGACTATTAAACTATGAAAGTTAGGTTATTTATTGCTTTGAGGCAAAGATTCTTTCATTTATTTATTTTGTGCCATTGTTTTAATGACATGTTATTTTTGAAGTGCAAGAACATTTGTTGCAGTGGCAGGTCCTGTTACAATCTAATTAAAATTCATATTAAATTCAAGAAAAATGTATTTTAATAAATATAAATAAATAATTAAACCATGTGAAACAATACAATGCCAATGCCACAAGAAGAGGTCACTTTATTTTGGCACTTGTCACACATTAAAATATTCAAAGCATTTTTTTTTATTTTTTTTTACAGAAAGTCAAAGACTTAGTAATGACTGAGAACATCATCAACATACAAACAGATGCTTGCATGACATGCAACAGACATCAACCCTCTCTAGTGTCAGGGAGATGAGCTCCTTATCACGGCCCTTGATGAAGAGTCCCAAAGCTCTGATGCAGTGATTAAGCAGTCTTCTGAGAGGCCAGCATAGTTTACTTCTGAAATGGCTTTTGAAGATCTAAGCAGGCACCATCCAAAACACAAAACGAAGTTAGTCTTCAGAGAGAAGAAGCACTTGATACAGTCCAGTTTCTATTTAATACATCTCCAGAATGTACCTACGAGACCTACTAAGCAAAAAAACAGTAGTGCTTTGAGATCTAAACTGTTCCTGTTTCTTGAAAATCCACCATTTAATGTGTAGTCCTGGTTTTTATAGCAATATATAATGCCATAAAAATATTCGGGCATATTGGAAGGCATTGCTCCACTTACATTAAGAATACATGAATAATATATGCCTGTTAACTAATTTAGCAGGCAATATCAGATTATTAGAAGAATTTGTGCGACAATATGCATTAATTATGAAGCAGGCTGAATATAACTTTTTAATCTTAAGAACTATCTTTTTAAAAGTAATTTCAGATCTCGTAGTAAATTGAGTCAGTGTTTTAGAGTGAGATTCTGTTAATATTTGTTGCATGAATAAAGCATGATTTAGACTTCCTTACAATTTTGAAAACTTTAAATATCATATTATTTTCACCCAGCCTGTATTTTGCACAACTGGAAATAGCTATTCCGATTTGCATCATGTCTAAATGTGCAATCACCACAAATACACAATAAAACTGACCTTACAAATTTGGATGTATATGAAGCTCTTGGCTTTTACATTCTCAGCCATCATCTGTGATGTCACTTCCTATACATTTGCCCATTGCCTCTCTTTATGACCAATTTTAAAGAGCCCTTGTTGCTTACATTTTTCTCTTCAAATGAAATACAAAAATCTGTCATTCTTCGCATGAATTCTATTCAGTCATTTTGATGGAATTTGTGAAGAAACAGTCAAAAGGGGGTTTTAAAATAAGAAACAGACTGAAGAATCTTCAATCTAGAATCAGCACAAAACAGAATTGAGTAAAAAACACAATATCGCCACCCACTGGATGAAAACACACAGTTCACAGAACAAAGTACAGGAACTGTTAAGATATGCTACAAAATAAAATCTCATTATACTGACTGTCAACCAAAATATGGTCAGTCCTAAAGAAAATCCTCTTGATTTCACCCTTTGAATGGACAAACCCCATTATCAATTGCCGTACTACTTTTACATAATGACACACATTGAATAAATCACCATGACAAATAAGAGAAAAGTCACTTTAGGTTATTCGCTATTATGATACTAAAATGCCAACTATGCCCTAAAACTTCTACTTGGACTGAGACAAAACAAAACAACATATTTTGTCATTTGTCTTAAAGAGCCTTATGTTAATGCCTCAATACTGACACAGAGCATACTTGGTAAATGAATGCCAATTTGAAAAGTTAAATATCATGATTTACTGTACATGATTTTAAAACTGTATTAAATGTATGACACATATAGAAGACACATGGCTTTAAAGATCACTTCGAATGTCGCTATCTAAAAATGCTTACATGATTCATTTTACTTGTCTAATCCACAACACTGAAAATGTTTCCATGAAGATTAGAGGTGCAGTTCAAGCCTTCTGTTAAATAAGAATAGTAGAAGAATCCATTTCGTTCTCTTCCACCCCACAGAATAAAAAATAAACCTGCTTTTGCAGAGCTTATGCTACCATTCTATACCATGCGGAAGGTCTGGGCAGCTGCATCAAATGGCTTTTAAATACAATACATACATTAACATGCACTGCAGCCTCTGGATGGCTCTAGAAACATTTTAAATGCACAGTAGAATCACATGTCGCACACTCTTTTAAAGGAACAGTTCGCCCAAAAATTTTAATTCTATCATGATTTACTAACCCCAAATACGGGTTTAAAACTAGAAGGTGATTAAATGATGACCAACCATTATTTCTGAGGTGAACTGTCTCTTTAACGTCACACTGGTCATTCTACAGTGTCCTAGATGAATGAAAACCTTCCCAGACTCAGTCTGTGAGCAAAGAAAGATCCTAATCTCTAAATGCTAATGACATAAAATTGAATTGTACAGATAGAATACAGAGGAATTAAGATCCAGGGTGTTCAAAGCATATAGCAGGTGTTAAACTCTCTCAGGCTCTTGTTTTTCCTTTCATAGAGTCCTGGTTCTCCGAAGTGTGACGGGAGGGTGGTTTTCTGAGAGAGTGGTGCTTCAGTGCTGGAGAGGGGCGGTGCTGTGCGTCACCTGTTCGATCCAGGACAGGTAACGGCTGACCCGTGAATACACACCTGGGTACGAGGGGTCACCGCATCCGTGACCCCAGGAAATGACCCCTGTCAGTACCCAGCGCCCTGCCTCGCCCTGACACACTAGCGGACCCCCGCTGTCGCCCTGGCAGCTGTCAGCATGCTTTCTGAGGTCAGACGTCATGCTTCCAGCACACAGCATGTCGTGGCTAGTGAAACGCTCGCCATAGCGTTTCTTACATTGCCAGGAGGGCAGAAGAGGAACCCAGGCCTGAAGAAGAGTGCTGGGATGCTCGGTGTCTGAAAAATAAGGGGAAAACAAATGGTGAAACACCATTTGCAACACATTTAAAGGGACAGTTATGTCAAAATGACATTTATGTCCTTCATGTCATTCCAAACTAAAGATTTTTTATTTGTTATACAAAATAATACATCCAGAAACAAGGCTTGACATTAACACCCGCCAAATGCAGGTGGATTTCAGCAGATTTCAGCATCATCACTCCTACTAGCCACATTGTCGGGTTGAATTTTATAAATAATATACTTTTTTTTTTTCAAATGTAGCCTTTTAATTAAAAAGGCATCTGAAATAATCAACTAAGTGCAATGTAGTGTTGTCAAAAATATCTATTTTTCGATGCATATCGAGATACTGAAATATCCGAAACGCTTCCAATACTAATTTTCCGCAGAATAGATACACAATACCAGCTGCCCTCATGCTACAGGGCTTTCATTTTCGCATGGGATTGCGTGTTTTGCGCACAATATTAGTCATTCACGCAAATTTTGTGCTAACACCCAAAGTGCACACACAAAGCAGCCTCTCAGTACTAAATTGAGTTGTATTCGCTGCTTATTGTGCTTAAACAGTCAAATACACACAAAATAATGTCAAAATGCCGGTCTTGGCTAGTATTCACATAATATAGTCAGTATATGTTTAAGTGAACGTAAACAGTTGAGAAAGAAAACACGTGTAACAGTATAATGGATCCGTGCATCAGGTCTTAAAGTGACAGCAGCCTAATATATCTGCTGCCAAATTATGAAATAATATTAAAAATGTCTATATGGCAGTTTTTCAGCAGGTATTAATGTCAAAATTGTGGCCAGTGAAAATGCTGAGTGGCTAGTAACTTTGGGAAACCACCAGCCACAGTGGCTAGTGAGCAAAAAATTGTTTTCAACATTGATAATTATAAGAAATTTTTCTTAAGCAGCAAATCAGCTTATTAGAATGATTTCTGTAGGATCATGTGACACTGGAGAACTGTCTGCTGAAAAATCAGCTTTGTCATCTTAGGAATAAATTGCATAAAATTAAATATATTAAAATAGAAAACAATTGTTTTAAATTGTAATAATATTTCACAATATTACTGTAATTACTGTTTTTTAATCAAATAAATATGGTGTGCATAAGAGACATCTTTCAAAAATGTAACAAAAAAAAAATCTTAAAGATTACAAACTTTTGAATGGTAGTGTATATAAAACAAATAAAAAATATATATAAAAAATAAATATGTTATGACATGCCAGTATTGTGTCAATTTAAGAACAACTCAACATTACCTGTCATTCCCCAGCCAGTGATGACACAAGACGCAGGTCTCTTGCCCCACTTGCTGCCAGGTGCAGGCAGGCAGGCGGCGTTAGTATGAGGGTTAAAGGCCACGCACTTCCCCTCGGCGCCCTTCAGCCGGATCAGAGCCACGTCATGCTCCCAGCTCTCTGTTCGGTACTTCCTGTGCACCTCTATGCGCTCTGGAGAGAGCACACGTTCAAAATCATCCTGCTCCCGTGTGTGATAATCCCCAAGCTTCACTACGTACCGTGAAGCATCACTGCCAAACCTGTAGAATCAAGACATTCATTCATATTACAGATGATTCACTGCTATTTCAATCATTCCACTGCTACATAAATTCATGCACTATCACTCAAAGGTTTGTGGTCGGTAAGATTTGTTTATTGTTTCTGAAGGAAGTTTCTTATGCTCATCAAGGCTACATTTATTAGATTAATAATTTGAACACTGTAATATTGTGAAATATTCTAGAATTTAAAATAACTGTTTTCTATTTTAATGTTTTAAAATGTAATTTATTCCTGAGATGACAAAGCTGAATTTTCAGCATTGTTACTGCAGTCTTCAATGTCACATGATCCTTCAGAAATCATTCTAATATGCTGATTTGGTGCCCAAGAAGCATTTATCATTATCAATGTTGTGCTGCCTAATATTTTTGTGGAAACTGATTTTTTTCAGGATTCTTTGAAGATTTTCTTTTTTTTACATAAATCTTTTTTGACATTATAATTTTTTTACTGATTGATTTTATGCATCCTTGCTAAGATAAAAGTATTAATTTATAATATAAAGTATTATTTTTTACATTTGACCCAAAACGTTTAAACAGTAATGTAAATACTATTGGAATCTTGGTAAATTTAAGCTTTACAAATTTTTATATTTAAATGAAAAGTTTTTCAAATGTATTTGTGCCAGATGACATCTGAAATACATATGCCAGTGTTCTTCAACTACTTTTATTGAGGACCAGAAATAATTATCAGAATAATTATCAGGTTTTAGCAATTTAAGGACAAATGAGGTAACTGAAGAAAATTAAACTGTTAAAACCTATATATTCAACCCACATAGGAAAAACAATACATTTAGAAATGTACAATAAATCATTAAGTAAGCCAGTGAAAAAAAATTATTTTGTACTTCGCAGTGCAGATATTTGTGCTTGATATAATTTTCAAGATTGCAGAGTGCTTTTTATTTTTGCACTCTCAGTGACTTAATCAAAATCATTGAGTTGAAAAATTATTATGGCGTCGAATTTGGCCCTTGAGGCTATAGTTAAGGAACCTGGGCAGCTAATACCACTGATGTCCAGCAGGTGTCTCTCTTACCGTTTGAAGCAGTGAGCTGCAGTGAGCAGCCAGCAGGAGTTGATGAGAGTGGCTCCACACAGAGGCTGAATCCCTTTAGACTGAGATCTGAGCCACAGGGACGCCTGCCAGGGCCAGTCACCCCTGTTGGATATCATATGTACAAGAAATAGACAATCATATTCATTTGGGAGGGAACAGTAGAGTGCCAGAATTTTATTTTTTCAATAAAAAGAAATGATCAAGACTTAAAAGAATTTATTTCAGCTTATTGCAATATTAAAGTTTTAATATATTTCAGCTTTATTTCAATGACCAAAAGTGTTTTTTTAAATAGTTTAAATTTTAGTTATCTATAACACTGCAATGTCATGAGTTTAGCGTGAGACAATCTGTTTAATTGACCAATTGCAGATGAGGGCATTTGGAAAGCTGAGAGAAAACAATTATCATTTTTAAAATTTAATTTAAGAAAAGGTTCTATATAGAACCTTAAAGGGTTAATTCACCCAAAAATGAAAATTCTGTCATTTATTACTTACCGTCATGCCGTTCCACACCAGTAAGACCTTCGTTAATCTTCAGAACACAAATTAAGATATTTTTGTTGAAATCCGATGGCTCCGTGAGGCCTCCATAGGGAGCAATGACACTTCCTCTCTCAAGATCCATTAATGTACTAAAAACATATTTAAATCAGTTCATGTGAGCACAGTGGTTCAATTTTAATATTATAAAGCGACCAAAGTGCACCAAAAAAAAAAAAAAAAATAACGACTTATTTAGTGATGGCCGATTTAAAAAAACTGCTTCAGGAAGCTTCGGAGCGTAAATGAATCAGTATGTCGAATCATGATTCAGATCGCATGTCAAACTGCCAACGGCTGAAATCATGTGACTTTGGCGCTCCGAACAGCAGATTCGATACACTGATTCATTATGCTCAGATGCTTCCTGAAGCAGTGTTTTCGGCTATCACTTTATAAGTCGTTTTTTTTTTTTTTTTTTTGGTGCACCAAAAATATTCTCGTTGCTTTATAATATTAATATTGAACCACTGTACTCACATGAACTGATTTAAATATGTTTTTAGTACCTTTATGATCTTGACAGAGGAAATGTCATTGCTCCCTATGAAGGCCTCACGGAGCCATCGGATTTCAACTAAAATATCTTAATTTGTATTATGAAGATTAACGAAGGTCTTACGGGTGTGGAACGGCATGAGGGTGAGTAATAAATGACAGAATTATCATTTTTGGGTGAACTAACCCTTTAAAGGGGACCTATTAAGCCCCATTTTACAAGATGTAATATAAGTCTCAGGTGTCCCCAGAATGTGTCTGTGAAGATAATTTATTATACCATGTTGTAAATGCTCATTTTTGAGTTGAAGGTAAAACATGCTATTTTTGTGCAGGTATCTTTAAATGCAAATGAGCTGCTGCTCCTCACCCCCTATTCAGAAGAGGTTGGAGCCTGTACAACTCGGTCGGCTACTAACAAAACACTTGTTTGGTTTTGGTTATCATCTCTATCGCAGCACGCTCACATGACATTGCAGTTCGTCTTCTGCAGGGGGAAATCTGGAACCACTCGTTTGGAGAGACTGTTTATGATTTATGGGGAGCGGGTAGGTTTTTACCATTATATGGTGGTTGCTTACACACACTGTGGACACACATAAAAGTTAATTTTGCACAATAGGTCACCTTTAAAGGGTTCTGTCTGGCACTTCATACCAGTATATACACAACCTTTTAGGGGTTCCCATCATGGGACCATTTAATGGATTTAGTTTTAATGAATTAATTTAGTTTTGATTCATTTTAAATTTTATGAACAAAACAACTTGTAAACATACTTCATCACTAGAAAAAAAAATGAAATACCTGTTAAACATTAAAGTATGCAATAATTTGAGACATTTCTCCTATATAGAACCTTTTGGACATTATGCGTTCTTTAAAATCGAGTCCCTAGAGTTCTGTATGGAACTCCACTGAACCTTTTTCTAACGCCTGTTTCACACATTATCCATATGCAGTGCGTGTGCGGTCCGTATGCAGTGCGTATGTGTTGCTGAAGCAGGAAGCAGCCATTGTGCTTTCACACAGCACACGTTTGCAGTGCGCTATGAGACTGTTCCGAGTTTCGGCGAAATTCATCAAAATTGTAACGCATACTCCAGATTTATACATTATGTACACTTTCAACATACTTATTTAGATGTACATTGATACATAAAGACGTTTTATAACTACTTCACGGTCTGCCCTATATAAATGACATGTAGCATACTAATTAGACATACAAATGTATGTACAACGAGCTATTTAATGCGTAAACTTAAATGTATACACCTACATGCTAATGACATTTAGCTGCAAAGTGACGATTTGAAATGATACAACTGAACTGTGAAATTGAAATGTTTCCTTTTGGCATCAATATAGCTTGTTGCTGGCATGACGTTAAATCATTAAAAAAAAAAAAATCTTCATGTAATGTACTAAATGTACAAAGTAGTTTAAATGTGCATAATTTCTTCTTTTTTATTTTTTTTTACAATTTCAGGTCAATCCATGTTCATTTTGCCCACACACAAAAATAGACTCGGTACGTAAACGATCGCTGCACTGCTGCAGACGCACCGCTCCTGGAACGCAATGACGGACCGCAACCACGTGCAGTGTGAACGCTCTAATCCGTTAATGGGTGCGTAAAAAAATACGCAACGCATACACACTGCAGACAGATTATGTGTGAAACAGGCGTAAGAGGGTACTAGTGCATCTTAAAACAACTTGTATTTGCAATCCATTTTGAACAAATATGCACAACATGTGTTCTAGAACTGATTCCACAGCAGTAAAATTTAGATGACTGCTTACCTGAGAGATTTGTATCCTCCCACAATCCTCTTGCTGCGTCTCTCAGCGCCAGCTCTCAAACCGCAGGTGTGTGTGCCCACCACTGCTATGTCAGCCTCTGGCTCTGGCAAATAATCACACACTACACCTGCATCCTGTCCGTGCTTACAAGTGTGGCTGTCTTTTCCTTTAGAAGGGCACTCTCCGAGGAACGACTCTTTCCCAGTGCACCTCACATTGGTCAGATGGATGGTCCCCTTCCCTGCTCCGAAATAACCCATAGGTCGCGCTTTTGACACCCCACTGCCATAGAGAGTAAAAAAAAAAAAAAAACATTTAAAGACTTTTCTCTTTTTCTTTACCAAGCTATCTCCATTCATCATGCCTGAGAAGATATAATAAATCATATATCACAGTACTATTATGAGATGATTTTGAGCTAAGGTGTTGCAAATTGTTCCCTACGTGAATCCAAGCTGTCTGCAGACAACAGCAGCACTGACATCATTCCAGCCATGATCACAGACACTGCCCCACTCTCCATTAAGAAACACCTCCACTCTGCCCTCTTTTCTATCGTCGCCACCTGCCAATCGTACCAGAGGACCTGAAACCACAGAAAAGAAAGCAAAAGAGCTATTAGACCTTATATTTGGTGACTTAGTATGTGAAGTATGTATATATATATTACACACACACCAATCAGGCGTAACATTATGACCACCTTCCTAATATTGTGTTGGTCCCACTTCTACTGCCAAAACAGCCCTGAGCTGTCAAGGCATGGACTTCACTAGACCCCTGAAGGTGTTCTGTGGTATCTGCACCAAGATGTTATCAGCAGATCCTTTAAGTCCTGTAAGTTGCGAGGTGGAGCCTCCATGGATCGGACTTCTTTGTTCAGCACATCCCACAGACGTTCGATTGGATTGAGATCTGGGGAATTTGGAGGCCATGTCAACACCTCAAACTTATTGTTGTGCTCCTCAAACCATTCCTGAACCATTTTTGCTTTGTCACATTATCCTGCTGAAAGAGGCCAAAGCCATCAGGGAATACTGTTTCCATGAAAGGGTGTACATGGTCTGCAACAATGCTTAGCAAGGTGGTACGTGTCAAAATAACATCCACATGGATGGCAGGACTCAAGGTTTCCCACCAGAACATTGCCCAAAGCATCACACTGCACTGCATCCGCCAGCTTGCCTTCTTCCCATAGTGCATCCTGGTGCCATGTGTTCCCCAGGTAACACCCGGCCATCCACGTGATGTAAAAGAAAACGTGGTTCATCAGACCAGCCACCTTCTTCCATTGCTCCGTGGTCCAGTTCTGATGCTCACATGCCCACTGTTGGCACTTTCACGGTGGACTAGGGTCAGCATGGGCACCCTGACTGGTCTGCGGCTATGCAGCCCCATACACAACAAACTGCGATACACTGTGTATTCTGACACCTTTCTATCAGAACCAGCATTAACTTCTTGAGCAATTTGAGCTACAGTAGCTCGTCTGTTGGATCGGACCACACGGGCCAGCCTTCGCTCCCCACGTGCATCAGTGAGTCTTGGCCGCCCATGACACTGTCGCCGGTTCACCACTGCTCCTTCCTTGGACCACTTTTAATAGCTACTGAAGCTACTGATCACTGCAGACCAGGAACACCCCACAAGAGCTGCAGTTTTGGAGATGCTCTGACCCAGTTGTCTAGCCATCACAATGTGGCCCTTGTCAAACTCGCTCAAATCCTTTCGCTTGCCCATTTTTATGGCTTCTAACACATCATCTTTGAGGACAAAATGTTCACTTGCTGCCTAATATATCCCACCCACTAACAGGTGCCGTGATGAAGAGATAATCAGTGTTATTTACTTCATCTGTAAGTGGTCATAATGTTATGCCTGATGGGTGTTTATGTATATACATATATATATATATATATACATATATATATATATATATATATATATATATATATATATATATATATGTATGTATATATATATGTATATGGAATGAACTGAAATGATTTAGTACATTTCGTGTGACTGCAGACCATATTCGGTTTTAGATGGAAAAACCACATCCGTCTTAATCTTTTTTTGTAATGTCATCATTAAAAGGATCTGTTACTAGCGGTTTAGCTTAAAAAAAACATGATGTGCAGGCACGTAAATTTATGTCAGTGAAATACCTAGTAATAGTGTTTCTGTTTTTAGAAAAACTAAATGCAAGCAATTCATAGTGTCCTCATGACATCAAAATGGGCATTAATTACTTTCTTAATACACATTCATGGTCTTACTGTATACAATTCATCAGTGAATTGAATATAACGTCTTGAATATCTCTAATTTATCAACCTCTCCTTTTAATCTGTAATGTTTAACACCCCTACCTGCACACACATATAAATACAGTTTCAGTGTGTGAAAGTGTAAGCCTTTATATTGACAACCACAATAACCTATCCACTACATCCCATAAGCGCAGTCTTAAAGGAACACTCCACTTTTTTTGAAAATAGGCTCATTTTCCAACTCCCCTAGAGTTAAACAGTTGAGTTTTACCGTTTTCGAATCCATTCAGCCGATCTCCGGTTCTGGCGGTACCACTTTTAGCATAGCTTAGCATAGTTCATTGAATCTGATTAGACCGTTAGCATCGCGCTTAAAAATGACCAAAGAGTTTTGATATTTTTCGTATTTAAAACTTGACTCTTCTGTAGTTAAATCGTGTACTAAGACCGACAGAAAATAAAAAGTTGCGATTTTCTAGGCTGATATGGCTAGGAACTATACTCTCATTCAGGCGTAATAATCAAGGAACTTTGCTGCCGTAAGAGAGTATAGTTCCTAGCCATATCAGCCCAGAAAATCGCAACTTTTTATTTTCTGTCGGTCTTAGTACAACCGGAGATCGGCTGAATGGATTCGAAAACGGTAAAACTCAACTGTTTAACTCTAGGGGAGTTGGAAAATGAGCCTATTTTCAAAAAAAGTGGAGTGTTCCTTTAAAAAGGACTTGAAACTGTCTGTCTGTCTGTCAATTTGTCTAGCTATAAATACACATACACACATTTTTAATTATTATTATTATTATTATTATTATTATTAATGTGCCTAAGGCAGTTAGTTAAGAGATTAAACTTTGCAGATGCTTAGCTTCTATTTTTTTAAAAACCACAAAGGAAATGGCAACATGTAGGGTTTTTTTTCCCCTGTACAACATGCGTATACAAGGTTAGAATTGACAAAGACCACAAAACACAATAAGGAACAAGCATTTCATAACTGATTCATACGGGTAAGTAAAACTAGAAAATAATTACAATAGCAAATTGTGGAAATCTAAAATAATAAAATACACTTTTTTTCACAGATTTGACTGCAAGCAAACAGATTTATCACTAAAATGGAAAACTGCACAAATGTCTACATGGTGCTAAACAGCGCAGAGAAGACGGCCATCGGCACAATCTGTCTCATGATCGCACCCTTCAGCCTCCTGGTCAATGTGCTTGTTCTGGTTGTCATAGCCAGCTCTGGGAACCTGCAGCGACATCCGTCATACCAGTTTATGGCCAGCTTGGCACTGGCTGACACTATTGCATGCTGCTGTTTCACCATCGCCTTCCTGGATTTCCACCTTTTTAAATCGGACGACTCTTTTCAGAGAACAAAGTATCTGCTTAGGCTGAGTGGTGTGACCATAGCATTTACGGGCTCAGTTGGAAGTCTGCTTTTGATGGCAGTTGACCGCTATTATGCAATCTACAAGCCTATCACCTACAAGATGCAACTGACACGTAAAAGAGCCTTGGTGGGTATTGTGATATTATGGGCCGTGGCTTTCCTCATTTCCTTCCTTCCTCTGATGGGCTGGAGTTGTAATACTTCTCTATCGTGCTCCAATCTCTTTCCATACGTGGATCGTTCCTACCTGGCATTCTTTGCCAGTCTTGTGTTGGTGGTGATCGTCCTCATACTGATAGCCTATGCCCTGATAGTGTGGTGGGCCCACCAACATGAAGCCAACATGAATGCTGAACATCCAGGGCTTGCACGTATGCGCATGGACATCCATTTGGCAAAGACTTTTAGCTGTATAATTGTGATTCTGTTAGTGTGTTGGCTGCCTGTCCTTTCCTTCATGATGACAGATGTAGTTATGGCCGAGCTTTCAAAACCACAAAAAAGAGCATTTGCTTTCTGCAGTACTCTATGTCTGCTGAACTCAGGCATCAACCCATTGCTATACACCCTGCGCTGCCGTGAGCTACGTGTAGCACTTAAGTCATTAGTAAATGGTTTAAGGAGATGGAAGGGTTGTAGTGCACAAGCTAGTAACTAATACCAGCTAGTAAACAATGTGTTTGCTCCCCCTTGTGTTGGTTCCAAAACCTAACAACAGGTATATTATATATTATAGCATTGTGTACAGTTAATATCTGTAAAAATGAAAAGATAAAAAGGAAGAGATTTGAGGATTAGCATGTCTGCTTTTATGGTTTACATTTTATTCTGAGTAAACCTTTAACCTGTATGTCTGTTTCTACCTTCTGTTAATTGTGAGATAAAGTTTACAATAACATTAAAAGGGATAAAGTCACATATTGAGATATTAAGTTACATTAAGCCATAATTACAGCATAAGGCGATTATTATGAGATATATAATCAATTATGAAAAAATAAAGATGAAATTGTAATTAATTTAAAAAATACATTGTTATATACATTATCATTCAAAAGTTTGGAGGCAGTAAGATTTTTTCATGTTACAATTTAAAATTATATTTGAATTTATTCCTCTGATGGCAAAGCTGAATATTCAGCATCATTACTTAGTCTTCAGTGTCACACGATCCTTGAGAAATCTTTCTAATATGCTGATTTGCTGCTAAAGAAACATCTCTTATTATTTTCTGCATAACAGGATTTTCCAGGATTCTTAAAAGACAGCTCAAATGAATAACATTTATTTGAAATTTATATCTTTTAACATTATAAATGATAAGTTATAACATTATAAATATTATTACTGTCGCATCTGATCAATTTAATGTGTTCTTGCTGAATACCAGTATTAATTTCTTTAAAAAAAAAAAAAAATACTGAGCCCCAAATTTTGAACGGTAGTGTAAAAAGTCATAATAATGAGAAATAAAATTCTGAATTTATGAGAAATAGTCAATTACAGTATACCATTTTATTTTTCCCTCTAAGGTGGAAACTCAGATTTTTTTTATTATACAAAGAGACATTGTAAGATTTAAACAAAAGGCTACCTTTTTTAGATCCAATAAAATCATGAATTTTCTCATTCTGATGTACTTTGTCATCTTTCAATCACAGCAACACTGACGGAACATTCAACATTGTCCTAACAACAGCTGTATAAGCAACTATAACTCCTCCACAGCAACACACATCTTTATAAAATCTTGTCTATTGAACCTATTATTTCAAACATACCTATTCAAACAAATCCAAAATGTCACAGGCTGGAAGCAAAAAGAGCAGTGTTGTTATATGATAATGGAGTTTAAATTGAAATGGTGTTTGTTTGGCTGGGGAAAAAAAAATCATGTTTGTCTAATGTTACACCGTCAAATGTCAAAGGTAGTGTTGTGGTCGCCAAGGGCTACACAATACTTTATTGAAATTCAAATGGAAGTTTTTATCAATAAAAGCGAGAGCTGGGGAAACTACAATGGCTGCATTTATTTCCGGCCTCTGTCAACAAATGACATTTAAAACCCCTCTGAATTTCAGAAAGGGTCAAAGTGGCACAGACAGAGAAGTCTATCAGCAAAATGTATCTATACCTCACACAAAGCCTTACTCACGCACACTGATGCGTATGTTGGTGTGTGTTCAAGATAACTTACCAGTACTTTCAGGAGCCAGTGGGACCTCATTGTTTTCTACCCTGTGGCAGAGTATTCCAACATCTTCGCTATGAGAACAATCGTGTCGACCCCACACACTATGTTTACACTCCAGTAAAGAGCTCTCACTCCCCTCACACTCCACATCGTCCAGCAGAATCAGCCCCGTTCCTTCTCCAAACGCACCAGCGGGGGCGACCTCCGCACCGCCCCTACGTGGACACACACACACACTCATGATAAATTCCCAATAACATAAAGCCACTTGAAAATCTCCCACAAAATACTCTATGTATGCATATAGAACATATAGAGAATATGGACACCCACATTGAACACTCACTATTGTTGAGTAGGACACTTCTAAGAGAATTTAATTACTAATCCTCTGCAGCCATTTGCAAAACAAACCGCTTAAGTTAAGAAGTTAATAGTGATAATATTCTTAAAATTATGACTGAGGATTTCCTAACTTAAGGAGTTTGCTGTAACTGGGCACGGATTTACTGAAGGTTTGTGTCTATAAAAAACATGCAAACTTAATTGCATGCACAAGTTAATGTACTAACAGATTACCAGATTGTTAATCTATTTAAATCGCATACTCTAATTGAATAAGCACTTGCTTTGCGAACGCCATGAATGTATGTAGTATGAACGTGTTTTGGACATATTACATTTGCCATGTTGTCATTATCAAGTGATCTACCAGCGTCAGTTGCCTCGCTTCTCTGCCATTCACAAATCATTTCCCGTGGCCTCATGGGATAGTAAAGGGTCCATTGTAGCAGGTTATCCAGATACTATTTGCCTACTCTTTTATGAGTAATATAAATTATAAAGTAGAAAAGTACGCAATTTCAGACGCAGCCATAGTCCACTTAGAATTCCACAAAATTAAGAAAATGTAGTTACATTGTACTTATTTAAATAAGTAATGAGTAATATTAACTACATGTACTATAGAGTTATGGTTAGGGTTTGGTTTAGGGTTAGTTACTTGTAAGTACATGTAGTAACGTGTAACTACATCACCTTAAAATAACGTGTTACCTTATTTATATTTTTATTCAGCAAGGATGCATTAAATTGACAGCAAAGACTTTTACAATGTTACAAAAAAATCTATTTTGTATCTTTTGAACTTTCTATTCATCAAATAATCCTAAAAACAATGGCATAGTTCCCACAAAAATATTAATCAGCACAACTGTTTTAGAACATTGATAATAATAAGAAATGTTTCTTGAGAACCAAATAAGCATATTAGAATGATTTCTGAAGGATCATGTGACATTGTTGACTGGCGTAATGATGCTGAAAATTTATTCCTATGATTTTGCCATCACAGGAATAAATTACATTTTAAAATATTCAAATAGTAATAACATAGCAAAAATTGTAATAATATTTCACAAAATTGTGTTTTTACTGTGTTTTTTATTACAACAAATGCAGGTTTGGTGAGCAAAAGAGACAATTTTCAACAACACCAAAAAATCTTAACTCACCCCAAACTTGTGAACATACTGTATATTTAAAATTAAGTGCATTATTTTATGTCCTTCATATGAAATCAGTAAATCAAGGCCCAACTGTTCAAATTCATCTGACAGTATATCATTCCTCAGTTTTAAGCAATATAGCTACTGTATATTCACAGCTACTGGAGGATTAAAGAATAGCACCTGAATCCCAGCTGTCTGCAGACCACCTGTGCATGCTGCTCTGTCCAGCTGTCATCACACACTGTGCCCCAGTCCCCGGAGTGATATACTTCCAGACGACCTTCCCATGGGTTATCACCGTCTACCAGTCTCACCACGCCATCTGAATACATATGCAAAAAAACATTTCCTCTCTGGACAGTTTCTGTATTGCCAGTGGGAAATTACAACATACATGAGTCTTGTGTCATCCTGAAAGGGTTTATTTTGTTTGCTGTACATTATTCCATTTACACAACTACTTAACAGAAAAATAAATAAGCAGACATAAAATATTGAGTTGAGCTGAAATTATTTTTTAATGAGAGAAGAAAGAAAGCATGGAGTGATACAAGAGCTATTAAACTAGGGAAAACTAAGTTTACTAGGGTCAATTGTAAAGAATATTGCGGTTGACCAATCAGAATCCGGTAAGTGTTTGTATGTGTGTGTCTATGTATAGGACGAGACCTGTATATGGGTTGCATGACACCCCAGCATCTTCCATATGGTCACAGTTGTGTTGTTCCCATCCGCTGTGACGGCACTCATCCAAAGAGAGCTCATTGCCTGTGCACTGTACTGCATCCAGTTGGATCGGCCCACTGCCCTGCCCGAAATGAGCCCATGACCAGGCTTTGGGGATGCCCCTAGACACACACACACAAAGACATATAAATGGTCAAAAAAGAAGTAGACTTTACAGGTTATTTGTACAATGGCCAAGAAAGCTCAATGCTGCAAATACTCGCAACGCACATACGATCAGGAAAAAAATTCACCTTTTAGGTCATAGACAACACTTGTTCTTAATTTGCTGTTGGCTTTTCTATTTGCATGCGTTTTCTTCAATTTCAGCACATTGAGCTTTGTGCTATATGCAGCACATTTCTGTATTTAGTTGCGCTGTGAGTATTTACAGCACGTTTCTGTATTTAGTTGTGTTGTGAGTATTTGCAGCGCGTTTCTGTATTTGGTTGCGTTGTGACTATTTGCAGGGCATTTGCTTCTGTATTTGGTTGTGCTGTGAGTATTTGCAGCGCATTTCTGTATTTGGTTGCGTTGTGAGTATTTACAGCATGTTTCTGTATTTGGTTGTGTTGTGACTATTTGCAGGGCATTTGTTTCTGTATTTGGTTGCGCTGTGAGTATTTGCAGTGCGTTTCTGTATTTGGTTGCATTGTGAGTATTTGCAGCATGTTTCTGTATTTGGTTGCTTTGTGAGTATTTGCAGTGCGTTTCTGTATTTGGTTGCTTTGTGAGTATTTGCAGTGCGTTTCTGTATTTGGTTGCTTTGTGAGAATTTGCAGCACGTTTCTGTATTTGGTTGCTTTGTGAGTATTTGCAGCATGTTTCTGTATTTGGTTGCTTTGTGAGTATTTGCAGCGCGTTTCTGTATTTGGTTGAGTTGTATTTGCAGTGCGTTTCTGTATTTGGTTGCTTTGTGAGTATTTGCAGCGTGTTTCTGTATTTGGTTGCTTTGAGTATTTGCAGTGCGTTTCTGTATTTGGTTGCTTTGAGTATTTGCAGTGCGTTTCTGTATTTGGTTGCTTTGAGTATTTGCAGTGCGTTTCTGTATTTGGTTGCTTTGAGTATTTGCAGTGCGTTTCTGTATTTGGTTGCTTTGAGTATTTGCAGTGCGTTTCTGTATTTGGTTGCTTTGTGAGTATTTGCAGCGTGTTTCTGTATTTGGTTGAGTTGTATTTGCAGTGCGTTTCTGTATTTGGTTGCTTTGTGAGTATTTGCAGCGTGTTTCTGTATTTGGTTGCTTTGTGAGTATTTGCAGCGTGTTTCTGTATTTGGTTGCATTGTGAGTATTTGCAGTGCGTTTCTGTATTTTGTTGCTTTGTGAGTATTTGCAGCGTGTTTCTGTATTTGGTTGCTTTGTGAGTATTTGCAGTGCGTTTCTGTATTTGGTTGCTTTGTGAGTATTTGCAGCGTGTTTCTGTATTTGGTCGCGTAGTGAGTATTTGCAGCGTGTTTCTGTATTTGGTCGCGTAGTGAGTATTTGCAGTGCGTTTCTGTATTTGGTTGCTTTTTGAGAATTTTCAGCATGTTTCTGTATTTGGTTGCTTTGTGAGTATTTGCAGTGCGTTTCTGTATTTTGTTGCTTTGTGAGTATTTGCAGTGCGTTTCTGTATTTTGTTGCTTTGTGAGTATTTGCAGTGCGTTTCTGTATTTTGTTGCTTTGTGAGTATTTGCAGCATTTTTCTGTATTTGGTTGCTTTGTGAGTATTTGCAGTGCGTTTCTGTATTTGGTTGCTTTGTGAGTATTTGCAGCGTGTTTCTGTATTTGGTCGCGTAGTGAGTATTTGCAGCGTGTTTCTGTATTTGGTCGCGTAGTGAGTATTTGCAGCGTGTTTCTGTATTTGGTCGCGTAGTGAGTATTTGCAGTGCGTTTCTGTATTTGGTTGCTTTGAGTATTTGCAGCGTGTTTCTGTATTTGGTTGCGTTGTGAGTATTTGCAGTGCGTTTCTGTATTTTGTTGCTTTGTGAGTATTTGCAGCGTGTTTCTGTATTTGGTTGCTTTGTGAGTATTTGCAGTGCGTTTCTGTATTTGGTTGCTTTGTGAGTATTTGCAGCGTGTTTCTGTATTTGGTCGCGTAGTGAGTATTTGCAGCGTGTTTCTGTATTTGGTCGCGTAGTGAGTATTTGCAGTGCGTTTCTGTATTTGGTTGCTTTGAGTATTTGCAGTGCGTTTCTGTATTTGGTCGCGTAGTGAGTATTTGCAGTGCGTTTCTGTATTTGGTCGCGTAGTGAGTATTTGCAGTGCGTTTCTGTATTTGGTTGCTTTTTGAGAATTTTCAGCATGTTTCTGTATTTGGTTGCTTTGTGAGTATTTGCCATGCATTTCTGTTTTTGCAGTGCGTTTCTGTATTTGGTTGCGTTGTGAGTATTTGCAGCGTGTTTCTGTATTTGGTTGAGTTGTGAGTATTTGCAGTGCGTTTCTGTATTTGGTTGCTTTGTGAGTATTTGCAGCATGTTTCTGTATTTGGTTATGTTGTGAGTATTTGCAGCACATGTGTTGTCAACCTGATGAAGACATTTTCTTAATTCCCTGGTTCTTTTTTCCATTTACATGTCTTTTCTTCAGTTGCAGCATGTTGAGCTTTGTGCTATTTGCAGACTGGTATTTGGTTGTGTTGTGAGTATTTGCAGCATGTGTTGTAAAACTGATGAAGCTGTTTTCTTATTTTGCTGGTGTTTTTTATGTCAAATACTACTCCTCTAATATGCAGGACTCAATTTTAATAAATATATAAATAAATGAATAAAAGTGCTTTATCAGAAGAGATAAGACAGAGTGATGTAGTCAGCCTGTGTGTGTGTGTGTGTGTGTGTGTGTGTGTGTGTGTGTGTGTGTGTGTGTGTGTGTGTGTGTGTGTGTGTGTGTGTGTGTGTGTGTGTGTGTGTGTGTATATATGGGGTTGATTAAGAAGCCATGATGGATAGAGGCTGATGCCAGAGTTACAGCCTAACTCTTTTTTTTTTTTCAAGAAACGCCATGGGGATTTTTACTGACTACAGACACTTAGGACCCTTAATTTAACATCTTATCAGAAGGATGGTGCCTTTTTGCTGAAGACTTTCTGCACTACTATACTGGAACATTAGGAGCAACACAGAGCTCAGGGTGAGCACCCCCTGCTGGCCTCACTAACACCTCTTCAGTGGTCGCCCATCCAGGTGCTGACCAGGCTTAACCCTGCTTAGCTTCAGTGGGAAACCAAGAGGCCCTGAGAAGCACTAAGTATAGCATTTTAAACCTTTAAACTGCTTCTTACTACACATTCAGTTTGAAAGCTAACATATTTTTTGTTGTAACTATAACTGACAAAGTGATCATACAAATGCTGTAGTAACTGAAGTTGTGCGTATCATCTCTGCAGCAGCAGTGCGAGTCTGTGCTCATATCATGTGCCATCTCACAGTCTTTATTCTCTACAACTGCTAGAACAACATGATGGAGATGGTTTAAGAGAGCAAAAAATACAACAGCGCAAAATAAATAATTCAATCTTTCTCTCATCGAGATAAGAGCACACAGGGAAGAAAATACCTCACAAGAGCTCCTAAGTTTTGTGTGTGTTGTGAAGATGAACATGTACTACTGACTCTTTAAAGAGGCCATATAATGCCCTTTTATAGTGTTGATTTTGTTTTGGGGGACTAATTGAATAGGTTTTCACGCTTGAAAGTTGAAAAAACAATATTTTTCACATATTTTTCACTGTTACAGCACCTCTCTTCCCAGTCTGTCAGTAACGCTCTGTTTAGTTCTTGTCTCTGTGAAGCCTGTGAAGTTGTGCATTGAACTCACCCCAGTCCGAGCTGCCTGCAGACCACCTCAGCATCCATGTCATCCCACTGATCATCGCAAATGGTCCCCCAGTGCCCATCATGGAAGACCTCAACTCGTCCCTCAAAGTCCTCCTCCCCACCAACCAACCGCAGTGGCGGTCCATTACCTGAGCGAGCAAACCAAGAATCATGACCCAAAGCCACAAACACATCAATATATGTAGTGACACCCAGAATGCTCTGCATGTAACACTCTCTCTCTCTGTGCAATAAGGTGCACAGAGCAGGTGTTTTCTAATAGGGTCGCAAAAGACAGTGAAAAAAAATTATGCTAAATACAACTAACCATAATAATGCAAAATAAAGTATGAACTTTTAGGTAAAACATAAAAAATAAAAGGAATATTACCTAGGTTACATTAAATACTGGTTCATGGAGAAATCTGCTGTTGATATAAGTACTTTATTTGTATATGTATTAAAATTATGGGTTAGTAAGATTTGTTTTTTCAAGAAATTAAAACTTTTATTAAGCAAGGGTGCATTAAACAGTTCAAAAATGACAGTAAAGACATTTATAATGATACAAATATTTCTATCACAAAAAAATGCTGTTCTTTTACATTTTCTATTCATCAAAGAATCCTGAAAAAAAAGTTTCTTAAGCAGCAAATCAGCATATTAGAATGAATTCTGAAGGATCACGTGACACTGAAGACTGGAATAATGATGCTGAAAATTCAGCTTTGACATCACAGGAATTAATTATACTTTAAAATATAATATAATATAATATAATAATCTTTTTACTGTATTTTTGTTCCAATGTAAAATCTGGGTCCTGAAGCAAAACCAGAACCACTACAGTTAGATATATGCACAGTTGCCAGTAATATTTCAGATATAATAATAATTCATATCAGGAAAACATTATATGCAGCCATTTTTTTCCCATTTAAGGGCTAAATCACATCTTTTGCTGCCCTGGTAACCCAGCACAGTGCACATCTGTCCGTGTGTCCTCAGACTGTGTCTTCAATAAAGCTCTCAGCAGGCAATCATGAGTTCAGATGCCATTGATTTGCTTTCCAACCTATTTTCTCTTTTTTTTCTTCCCTTTTGTTCCTTTCTACAAAAGACAGTATGGCTCTTTTGATTCCATCAAAGAAAGTATAAGCCCCCACTGAAATGTTTCATTAAAATTTCTAATTTCAGAGAGCGACGATTTAGTAAGTCAATATGAATGGACAGAGAAGCTGCAATAGCGGGAATTCAAAAATAACATAATAGTCCTTATGATGTTCCATCACACACCCTGCTGTTTTTGTCTTAGTATTCATGTAGATCAGAGATACTCAAATGATGTTGCTCGAGGGCCACTTTTAGAAAATGCAGGGTAGCCAGTGGATATAGTAATTTTTCATTTGTTTTTATATTAAAGTCCCCCTGCGGTGAAAAGCAAGTTTTTAATATTGTTATATGTCTATGTAGTGTTTTTAATATGCTTTAATGACCCCTTAATCGCCTACGTCACTGTGACGTCACCGCTCTAGCTGGAGGCAAAACATAAGGAAGAACTAATAGCAGGCGCGCTAAAAGTTTGAGGTTTTGACTTTAAAATGTCGTATTGTTGTGTTTTTGGCAGCCAGAATAGAAGGAACAGCACTTTTGGTTCAAAACTAAAGTTTTACCAGATCCCAGCAGACATTCCTTCATAGAAATCAAGAAGATAATTGTGGTTGAATGCAATACGGCATACAGACTGGACGGAGACGATCATAAATAATACTCGTGTTTGCAGTGCACACTTCATATCAGGTAAAATAATCGATGCATATGTAAAGATGTGTTGGTTTTATCAGTACAAATCAGCAAGTTTCTGTTTTATAGGTGAAAAGTCGCCGACCTTCAGCGCACTAGCTAGCTTAAATGTTAAACAAACATACAGCGATAGATGTGTGTGCCATCCTTTGAATGGTCTCTTAAAATAATCCACATTGCTAGCCATAAACATAGTTAGCCCAACGTTAGGTTACATTAGACAATAAGCCTTGAAAAAATTCCCCGAACCACCCGAAAGTAATTCATATGTTGTCTTGGAAATATCCAAAACTTAACAGCTGTCACGGTCCCGCAGAGTAAGTGACTGTACATATTCGGACAGTTCTGAACCTTCTTCTGCATCCATGTTTAATAAATCCCTCCTAAAACATGCTAGCTTATGCTTGTCAACATTGCATCCAGCGCCTCTTTTTGCCTCCAGCTAAGCCCCGCCCACCAGGAAACGTTGCAATGTTTACAGACTTTTAAGGGGTCTATACAAACCATTTGCAAATTCATTTGTCAACACCATTGCAAAGTATTTTCTCTTTAAAACTGCAGTGATCTAAAGACAGTTTCGAAAACACGCTTGAAATCACTGGTGTTTCTGACTTCACAATCTACCTTGTAACCAATCACGTAAATGTGCCGGTGGGCTTTAGCATATCATTAACTTTGACCGCTCTGAAGCAAGGGAGTCTCGAGAAGCCAGGTTATCCCGGTATATTTTCTGTTGATATGAAAAATGGGGGTGAATTAAGCAATATATTGGGCATATGATGTATATTACAATGTTATGATGAATATTCTTTTCTCCACTGACGTTTTGATTTGTTCAAAGCATTTCTAACGATACTGATATTTGGAAGACAGCTGATTCACGAACGGGAACATGGTTTGTGTACCATTAGCACATTATTAGCTGTTTTATAACATAGTCAAGCAAAAGGCTAATCATATTAATTACCGTTATGTGTCCAGTGTTGTAAAAAGCAAAATCATTGAGCGTTAAGTTCACCGAGTGGATCTCTGAGCTTGTGTGAGTGAATGGAGGCGGGGCTAATTAGCATATTTTTTATGTATTTTTTTTATTAATCAATTTTTTTTATGCCAATTTGATGTTTTTTTTTTCAACATCAATTGGACATCAGTGTGTGGACGTCAAATTGACATAAAAAAATTGACGTCAATTTGATGGGTTTTTTTTAACATCACTTGGACATCAGTGTGTGGACGTCAAATTGACACCAATTTTTTTGACGCCAATTTGATGTTTTTTTTCCGACATCAATTGGACATGAGTGTGTGGACGTCAAATTGACATCAAAAAATTGACGTAATTTTTTTTTTTTTCGACATCAATTGGACATCAGTGTGTGGACGTCAAATTGATGTCAATTTGATTTTTTTTTCTACATCAATTGGACATCAGTGTGTGGACGTCAAATTGAGACTAATTTTTTGAAGCCAATTTGATGGGTATTTTTTCCGACATCAATTGGACATCAGTGTGTGGATGTCAAATTGACGTCAATTTGATGTTTTTTTCGTACATCAATTGGACATCAGTGTGTGGACGTCAAATTGACGTCAATTTGATGTTTTTTTTTCCGACATCAATTGGACATCAGTGTGTGGACGTCAAATTGATGTCAATTTGATTTTTTTTTTTTTTACATCAATTGGACATCAGTGTGTGGACGTCAAATTGACACTAATTTTTTTGACGCCAATTTGATGTTTTTTTTTCCGACATCAATTGGACATCAGTGTATGGACGTCAAATTGACATAAAAAAATTGACGTAAATTTTTTTTTTTTCGACATCAATTGGACATCAGTGTGTGGACGTCAAATTGAGACTAATTTTTTGAAGCCAATTTGATGGGTATTTTTTCCGACATCAATTGGACATCAGTGTGTGGATGTCAAATTGACGTCAATTTGATGTTTTTTTCGTACATCAATTGGACATCAGTGTGTGGACGTCAAATTGACGTCAATTTGATGTTTTTTTTTCCGACATCAATTGGACATCAGTGTGTGGACGTCAAATTGATGTCAATTTGATTTTTTTTTTTTTTACATCAATTGGACATCAGTGTGTGGACGTCAAATTGACACTAATTTTTTTGACGCCAATTTGATGTTTTTTTTTCCGACATCAATTGGACATCAGTGTATGGACGTCAAATTGACATAAAAAAATTGACGTAAATTTTTTTTTTTTCGACATCAATTGGACATCAGTGTGTGGACGTCAAATTGACACCAATTTTTTGACGCCAATTTGATGTTTTTTTTCCGACATCAATTGGACATCAGTGTGTGGATGTTAAATTGACACCAATTTTTTTTTTTACATCAATTTGATGGGTTTTTTTTTTATGTTTATGTCCAACAGCAGTTTTGAAAATCTACTTACCCCACCTTCAAATTAACTTGTACACCTTAACAGTTTTGTATTATTAGAATGGCAGTGGCTAAATGCATTGCATATTGTACTAGGCAGATATGTATTTCCATGCATGTTTTTTTATTGTGGCGACTTGCTTGTTGACTTTATCCCGCTGGTGTGGCTTACTTGGAAGAAATAGTGAGGATTACTGATCTAGGTGGTTATCCATGCTTGTTTAGAGAGCTTTAATTATTTTGTGGATTGCTACAGTATGTTAGTATGAGTGATGGTGGCTGAAAATCTTCTAATTAATGCTGTAGTTTATAATGTCTTAAAATGAGTGATACATTTGTTCCATCTTCATACAGGTGCTGTACAGCAGTCAAATCCAGAATCGTCTGAGGCTGACATCATCAAATACATAAAGAACAATCTCCAGTCAGCTCCAGACAGACATGGAGGTATGGGATGCCAGAAGGGCCAGACAGCCATTGATCTTTGTTCTCAATCAGAATAGGTGCATTTTTGATTTTATTTACATTTGTATTATTGATTTGACGTTTGCTGAATAAAAGTTCTGTCATGACAACTCTCTGAGTGTTTGGCATGGTAATGGGTATGACAATGTTGATATGTTTGGTCTTGGCGGAATACATCTGCTACGCTGCTGCTGCTGTTGATTATTGCTGCTGCTGCTGTTGCTGCAGAGCAAGTACGGGATTTGCTACTGCCAATACATACGCGACACGCTGCTGTGAGCAAGTAAGACATGCTGCTGCTGTACAATATAGCGTACATGAATTACCCATAGCAGATCTATACAGGTGGAGCTGGGGAAGGTGGAGGGTTTCTGAAAGAGTGCTGCACTGCTAAGGCAAATACTACTCATGTGTTTGAAGACTGAGCATGCACGCTCATTGGCTACAAATACAGCAGGAACATCTGTGTCCTATAGATAATGATGTGATTGAGAGCAGTTGAGTTAAAATGTGCATTAACCAACAATTACAGCAATGTCCCAGACCAACCTCATATTTATATCACACACTTCAACAAAAATCATAGTGTCAAAGACTTTTTTCACATTTTAGAGCAAAATCCGTGGAATGAAAATTAAAGGTGGAATAGCTGAGAATAGTTATCGGTAGATGAAAGCATAATAAAGTAGTAGTAGTGCAAAAACTTTAGTGAATTAATCTGCAACTGAATGTAATTTAATTAGCAAGCTTTACACCCGGTCTGGACTGGAAGCAAACAACGAGGTGAAGCACGACACAACATAAAAAAAAAATACTTGCATTATAAGCAATTGCAGACCGCTTTGTTCATTATAATGGGAGCAATCTTCTTTATACACTTACAGAGCAGACATGGAGGCAGAAACTGAATTCTCAGAACCAGACATTGAGTAACCCTGATGATCTTTGTGAGCTGTTTAAACACTTTTTCTGTTTCACGGCAGCTTTAAGGTTTTGCAAGGGCATCTAGATGCAGGGATGTTTACAGCACTTGTCACTTAAAAGGTCATTAGCTTCACTCTCACAGAAAGCACACTGACCTTCAGGTGGTGCGCACACAACTCCAGCCTCGTTTCCATGGTTACAGTCACTAGTAACAAACTTCCTGCTTCTGCACTCCAGCAGGGATTTCTCATCACCACGGCAGCCAAGGCGGGCATAGTGAAAAAGCCCAGAGCCGGGGCCAAAATATGAATGCTGGAGAGCTGTGCCAATCTCACTACAACAAACAAAAGGAATTATGAAGAGAGAAAGAAAGAAAGAAGCACCAATTATCTTCTCTACTGTTCAGAGACATAAGGCTTTCCACCCACTTTTAGCTAATTTTATAAAGGCTAAATCAAAAATAGATATAGTAAAGACAAAGACATGTAAATTTTAATAAATCATTTAAATTTAAATATAAGTATCCATACTTTGACCACACTGAGGAGCACAGATCCATTATTATATGGGTAAATCAGATCTGACAGTCACAGGTTTTCAAATAAAGTAGGATTGAATTAATTGCATGACTAATTAATCAAATTATCTGCAAATAATCACATATTTCAATATTTGTTGAGGAAAAAACAATTAGTATATTCAAAGATATTACCTTACTGTGGCAGTGAACGCATCATTTTTCACATTATCTTTAATTAATTGTACTTAATTGTACACAGCAAATTAAAGGGGCTACATGTAAGAATTTTCATGTATTCATTGCTTTTTGTATTGCCAATGTGTGAACAGCTTGTAAATGAAACTTAAAAAATTAGACCTTCCCCGAATTCCTACAGTAGGTTGTTTATGAAAGCCAGTGAAGGTCTCAGGTCAGTTTTTCTGGGAAAATCCAAAGGATGTAACCTTTATGCGCACTCCCGAGAGCCTCTCTTCTGTTCAATGACACATGAAATGAGTGCTTATACAATGCTCAGGAGGATAATGTCAAAAACACTATTCTGGGGTGCGTTTCCCAAAGCGAACTATGGTCGCAAGTTCCGTCGTTACCAATAGAGTTCAATGGGACTTATGACCACAGTTGACTAACAATGCTTTCGGGAAACACACCCCTGTACTGTAATGTCAATGTGTCATGAAAAGAAAAGGTATTAATTCAAAGTATAGTCTCATATAGCCAGATCAATATAGTCTGTAGTCTCAAACATACTTTATATTCAAACTATCACAACAGTGTAATTTTAATTACCTCATCTGTAGACATGATGCCGATGAATTGCAATTAACATATCCACATCGCCATGATCAGATGCTTTCTTAACTGCTGTTTTCTCACAGTTGTCATTTATGTTGTATGTTTATTTTGTTACTGAAGAAAGCATGCAGTATATATTACATTCATGTAAATGCCACTCTCAGCAGCATGGACGGTGTCTGGATGCAACGATATGAACAGGATGCAATGATATGAAAACAGCAACAGCAAAGAACAAAAAAGAACTTCAACGTGAGTACATCGGGGCACTGAATCACATTCAGTGACTTGCATGTCATGTGTACAAGTGCAATCGCGAGCACGAGCAATAAGTTGCTGGCTGCAGTTCACTTACCAGCCACTGGTGTCACTGATAACAAGGTTTTCTGAATTCTACATATAGTTAAATTGACAGCCCTAAATAGAAGTAAAGATAAATTCCCATACCCCAGTCCAAGCTGTCGGCAAACCACACTGGCATCTCGGTCTGTCCAATGCGTGTCACAAACTGACCCCCACTGGCCGTTCAGGTAGACCTCCAGTCGGCCACTCTTTAAGGACGAACCTCCCGCTAACCTGACCGCTCCTGAACAGGTAAGATATATACATACATACACATATATATAAGAAATAATAATAAAAAAGATTAAAGGAAATAAGCATAGAAAGATTCTGAACATAACCCATGCAAAACTATTTTTTAGCATATTGATATGAAATGGTTAGGGTGTTCTGGGTGGTTTCTAGGGAATTGTTAGAAAGTGACCATGTCCAAGTCTGTAAACCTGTAAATAAACCTATTTACAACCAGTATTCTCATTCCTGACTATTTTGTAGAATTTAATAAGAATTAACAGTAAGTTAAAAATCTTACTGAAAAACAATCAAGGCCATTTTATTCCTTACAGGGAGGATAAAAAAAAAATTCTTCAAAAAACTGCCCAAAATAGCATTTTATCTTTTATAGAACTGAATTTGTACATGGAAATTAACAGTTCTTTACAGAGACGTGCAGAGTATTAGTGGTGCCAATAGTTTATTCAGATCGCTCAGCATAAACTCCTAAAATCAGATGTGACTTATAAAAAGGCTTTTTTGTTCTTATCAAAGTATTCATGCCTCTAATCCCAGCCCTAAACCTAACAGTAATATTTGATTGCTTGATAACAGGAACAGAATGTTGATCCAGGAACACATCGTACTTGGCAAAGTCACAGCCACCATTTGTCTCCACTGCACACAGAACGATGATGTTTTTTTACCATCTAATTTTCCTGAGATACATAGAGTATTGTCAAGTCAAGAATATCAACCATTGATTTCTAAATATACAGTCGATGCAAAACACAACAATCCTCCAAGAGAGACAGAAAGGGAAGTAAGACAACAGTACACAAAGACGTACTAAAAACACATATTTATCAGCTGAAGAATGTTAGAAGTTTCTAACTTCAAAGGCTGACGTCTCACTAGCTGATTTTCAGTCATAAGCGCCCATGTTTCTCTCCGCGGGGAAGCTTTAACAGTGACTAAACTCCCTGAAGAGTTAATGGATCTGACACAAACATTTTCCTCAGCAGTCGCAAAACCACATACACTGATTGTGTTTTTCTGAGATTCTAAAATGAATAAAATAAAACAGCGCTGAATATTCCACAGCAAAATCCAAAGGGATTCATGGGGTAAAAGTACTCTGAATTGCTGGTATTTCTGTTGTTATTATGACAAATTTCAAATCGATTTGCCAAAACACATTATTGCAATTTTAAGATTGTTCTTAAAATTGTACTTACAGTAATCAGTGAGCATGACTGAGAGCATGAGATTTTAGAAAAAGCAACAATGGGTTGTTTCGATTTGGCTAGTGGAACACCTCCTTAAGGAATATTATAAGTATATAATATATAAATATAATATTATAAACTCACATAGCAGAACTTTAATTGAAAATACTGTACAATAGTACGCACCTTGGTGGCAATCGCAGTAGGCCCAACCAATGGCCCCTGAGCTCTGTCTGAAAAAGCACCATGGGTTGGACTCACGGTCAGGATTTCGACAAAAATTGTGCTCTCCCAGACCCCTGCCCGGATACTGCTGCACGTAATCTGGGAATTCAGTCCACTTCAGACAGGGTGAACCTGAGTCAGTCTGAGAAACGGTGCCGTTGTAATAACCCAGCTCAGTGAAGCCCTCAGAGCAGGACAGAGGAACTGGAAAAAAACAGAGAAAAAGGATTTTATACTGTAGACAAATCCGATTTAGTTTTCAAATCCCATCTTCAAGGCTGACTGTTCGCACTTGCATTTTGCAAGTGATGAAATCTGATCTGTTTGTTCAGAGAGTAGTCAATATCTGGTATATCTACTGTACATAATATGAACATGATACCAAGAGAATTTCTCATTCAAAACAATCGGTGTTGAAAGAAAGGCCAGAAAAATGGAAATTTAATCTACGCTTATGTCCATCATGACATCTTGCTGCGATGCTTGACACATGAGGTGCACAAGAGAAAATTAATGTCAGTTTAATGTATGACGCACCGAATTTGTATTCAAAACCACTGACTTGTTCACTCATTCACTACTCACAATTCAGTGAAATTTTAGGAATATTTATAAAGATAAAATATTAACAATATATTATCATTATTATTATTACAAACCCGATTCCAAATAAGTTGGGACACTGTACAAATTGTGAATAAAAACAGAATGCAATGATGTGGAAGTTTCAAATTTCAATATTTTATTCAGAATACAACATAGATGACATATCAAATGTTTAAACTGAGAAAATGTATAATTTTAATGGAAAAATAAGTTGATATTAAATTTCATGGCATCCACACATCTCAAAAAAGTTGGGACAAGGCCATGTTTACCACTGTGTGGCATCCCCTCTTCTTTTTATAACAGTCTGCAAACGTCTGGGGACTGAGGACACAAGTTGCTCAAGTTTAGGAATAGGAATGTTGTCCCATTCTTGTCTAATACAGGCTTCTAGTTGCTCAACTGTCTTACGTCTTCTTTGTTGCATCTTCCTCTTTATGATACGCCAAATGTTTTCTATGGGTGAAAGATCTGGACTGCAGGCTGGCCATTTCAGTACCCAGATCCTTCTTCTACGCAGCCATGATGTTGTAATTGATGCAGTATGTGGTCTGGCATTGTCATGTTGGAAAATGCAAGGTCTTCCCTGAAAGAGACGACGTCTGGATGGGAGCATATGTTGTTCTAGAACTTGGATATACCTTTCAGCATTGATGGTGCCTTTCCAGATGTGTAAGCTGCCCATGCCACACACACTCATGCAACCCCATACCATCAGAGATGCAGGCTTCTGAACTGAGCGCTCATAACAACTTGGGTTGTCCTTGTCCTCTTTAGTCCGGATGACATGGCGTCCCAGTTTTCCCTTAAGAACTTCAAATTTTGATTCGTCTGACCACAGAACAGTTTTCCACTTTGCCACAGTCCATTTTAAATGAGCCTTGGCCCAGAGAAAATGCCTGCGCTTCTGGATCATGTTTAGATATGGCTTCTTTTTTGACTTATAGAGTTTTAGCTGGCAACAGCGAATGGCACGGTGGATTGTGGATTGTGTTTCTGGAAGTATTCCTGAGCCCATGTTGTGATTTCCATTACAGTAGCATTCCTGTATGTGATGCAGTGCCGGGCTCGAAGATCATGGGCATCCAGTATGGTTTTCCGGCCTTGACCCTTACGCACAGAGATTGTTCCAGATTCTCTGAATCTTTGGATGATATTGTGCACTGTAGATGATGATAACTTCAAACTCTTTGCAATTTTTCTCTGAGAAACTCCTTTCTGATATTGCTTCACTTCGCCACAGCATTGGGGGAATTGGTGATCCTCTGCCCATCTTGATTTCTGAGAGATCTTTTTATACCCAATCATGTTGTCAATTGACCTAATAAGTTGCAAATTGGTCCTCCAGCTGTTCCTTATATGTACATTTAACTTTTCTGGCCTCTTATTGCTACCTGTCCCAACTTTTTTGGAATGTGTAGCTCTCATGAAATCCAAAATGAGCCAAAATTTGGCATGACATTTCAAAATGTCTCACTTTTCAACATTTGATATGTTATCTATATTCTATTGTGAATAAAATATAAGTTTATGGCCCCATTTACACTGCACGGCTCAAGTGACCCAATTCCGATTTTTTCCTCCCATTTTTTAATATTTCGTGGTACAGACATACCTATAACAAACGGAACATCTCTAGTTGACTGGCAGATTATTAATTGCATTTGTTTGTGTTAAATAAAAGGCGATCTGACTCTTGAAATCACACTGAGTGTTCGTTGTCACTGTTGTCAGTGACGACGGCTCGTGCACAGACGTGCGCTTCAGTCCCTATTCGTTCCATTGAAACCACAAAATAAAAAGCACACAAACTTGCAATTGCCCTTGATATACAATCACTGATGAATGCATTTGTTTTAATGATATAAAAAAATTAAAAAAAAAACTAGTAAAACTAAACTAGTATAGAATGGCGGATTCGAGCCCATGAAGCTGTGAATATCTACCCGTGCCCGAGTATTCTTCAACTCGCACGCTTCCAGCGGAGCTGCGTACGTATAGTGTTGTGAAGAATTTGTATTATTTTTATGCAGGGATGTAACTATTGCATTAAAAGGGTTTCTATATGAATTCATGTCAATAAATTAAGCTCAATGTACCATTGAAATTGATTTGTGATGTCAAATAGGCTATTTTTGGTACGTTTCGCCAAGTGCAGTGTAAAAAGGACACATCCGATACAGGTCACTTTTAAAAGAAATGTAAGCACGTCATCCAAAAAAAATCGGATATGGTCAAAAGATAGGATCTGTGCATTAAGACTTGCAGTGTAAATGCGGCCTATGAGATTTGTAAATTATTGCATTCACAATTGATTCACAATTTGTACAGCGTCCCAACTTTTTTGCAATCGGGTTTGTATTATTAAATACATTATTATTACTATTATTCATGATATATTATTAATACATATAAATATTAATATGAATAAAATATAATTATTTTACCCTTTTTTTTAGGAAGAAGTGAGCAAAATGAGCATCTTTGGACATGTCTCCAGACAATATTGAACTTTTAATGAAAAAAATGACCTGACATTCTGAAAAACTTATTCCATATTCCAATATATATTTTAATCAGATTTTAAACATTATAACTTTGCATTTCATGTGTATTTTACTGTTCAGACAACAACAAACAAACAAAAATAATATGTTTCCTGTCTGTCTGAACAAAGCCAAAGTAACAAAACATAATAGCAGGAGAAATAGGGGAGGAAATAAACTAAAAATATAAAATATTGATTTTATTTTTTACATGTGCTAATAGGCAGCATGGCACAGAATACAGTGACATACCTTATATTTAAGGGGTTGAAAAGCACACAAAGAAATGTAATTTTCATTTAAACATGACTCCTGAAAAATATAGGCTGTAAAGATGTGTCAAAAATTAATCAGAAAATTCTGTCAGTGATTTATTGTGAGTTTTCTAAGATTTGAAGAAGGAACTATTGATCTGCATGCAAAAAAAAAAAAAAAAAAGTTTCAGGTTTAGTTCCAAGAGTGCTTGCTATCCAGCAAAATCCCCTTCTGTCATTAGAGTCCAAAATATTAATCCTTGTTGTATAAATTGCCAATATGTAGAGCTCTGCACATGTGGCCTTTCAATATGGCTTTTCTGCCCATGTTTTATATTTTAACAGCAGCCCTTTTGTTTATCTCTCTAGAACACCCACCTTGGCCTCCAAGCCAATGAATCCTCAGCCCCTGGGCTGGAGATTGAAAAGAGGGAGAAGTTGGGCATCTGGATCCCTTATACAGCCTCCTTTTCCAGCATAAAGGACGAGGGATTAGACAAGGCTGTGCTCTAAGCAGGTGCTGAGAAGCCAAGATGAGCAGCCAATAAAGCGGCAGGGAGCCGAACTCTCACTGACCTGCCCTACTTGAGACTCACCAGCAAGAGCTACACCACCCGTACTAGATTTAAAGGCACAATTATTGTTATGGACTCAGGTGGTTGTGGTTTCTAAGGCTCGGTTTTCTAAGACTACACACATATCAATCACTATTTTTTTAGATCAGATAGTTATTTTCTTTTAAGAACAAAACCTCGTTTCAAAGCAGCTTTTGATTGACAGATGAGTAGGCGGTCTGAGAATACAGTTCTTTGATGGATGCATCAGTGTGGATTAGCATTTATACTATAAATGTCGCAATTTTGACAAACTCAAAATGTGAATCTTCACACCATATGCCATCTAAATGTGATATTTCTGGAGTAAAATCGAGCTACAATATCCATTTTGACAAAGTATAAGGAACAAGAAGTCAATGAATCTGAAATTATCACAAAGCTTTATTCATGGATAGACATCTGCCATGCCTAGCAATTATACTGTCACTTACAATGTATCCCAGCAGGTACGAACTGACAAGCTTCCAGTGACAAGTAATTTGTCTGTCCAAACTGAAAGAAAAAAATCTGCATGATGTGACACATTCACAGCCAAACTGAGTGTATCTGATGTTTAATATAGACCAGGATTTTGGACCAATGAGATTTCTCTGTGGGTGGGGATACCCAATGCAACACAACGAAAACAAAGTAAGTGAAGGGACAAAAATGCGAAACATAATTCAATTGTTTTTTTACACAGCTGTTCCTTTTCACAGTGCACATTGTTCCAAAGCAGCTTTACAAAGAGTTCATTCGGAACAATGAGGAAAAAAACTTAGAGGGAAAAAACAAAGAAACGAAGAAATGATTGAAAAAAGTCCTCACATGATTATGGCTGGATCATAGCAAGCTGGATGGGAAATCATAGCCTTTTTTTTTTTTTTTCAGAACTCAAACCCGATTATGTTAACTCAATTTTAGTGTTGTAGTGCTGTGAAAATCAAGACCAAATTGCATTTCGCACAAAACAACATTACACACACTGTGAATGGCTAGATAATGTGAAGGAAAGATTATTAGTGGTGCTGTTCTAAACTTTCAAACAGTTTGAACACAACTTTACTTCGCTAAAGGGCTTGAGTTTTTGACACAAATGCCTCTCTTGCCGGATAACTGAACACATGGTGGGGAGGAGAGCAGAACTATGGGAAGAACTCATGGAGAGTTTAGATGGTGAGGTCCATATGGACTGTGAAATGCTGCAGATATTACACAAAAAAAGCCTCCAAGAGATGTCAGCAGATTTTCCATGTTTGTCTGCAGTTTTTGAGGAACTTTGTTATGAGTTGGACCCAAAGACAGTCAGAGAAGGATGGAGAGGCTGTGATCTTTCACTTCCCATAATCCTCCGTTAACCCACAATTTCTTAAGTTCCAGAATCCAGCACTACATGACTCAGCAGAATGTCATTCCCAGCCTGTCACTAGAAAGCTCTGTAGATATGAAGGCTCCTCCACCTTCCATTTGCCTTTGAAAACACATCACTGGCAGTGGGAAGAACAGGCTGTTAATCACAGTCACGAATGGCACGTCTGCAGTCTTCTTTGTCTGCATACTCATGCGACTGCAATTTCTGAGCCAGGCTGTCTGTATTCAAGTGATATCAGAAAAACATATATTACAGAGGAACAGTGTGTGTGTGTGTGTGTGTGTGTGTGTGTGTAAAGAGCAGCAGTAGATTAATGTCTCCATCTGCAAGCTCAGACAGACTCACTGCAATCAGGGCAGAGCTGAATTAGACATATTAAAACAGGATGACAGAGAGCGCTCTCAGAAAGAGTTGTGCCAACCTCAGGGAAATCGTTGACTGCGTTTTTTGCTTAATTGGATGCATAAAGATGTGTGGGCAGGAAACGCCATAATGCTGTCGATAAAGTGTCTGGAACAAACCGAAAAATATTTCATCCCTAGAGAGTGACACAGAATAAATAGCTTTTGATTGCTTTTTACATTCATTTTTATCCTAATTAGTATTTTGTCTTGCTTTACAGTAAAATATCTAAGCATCCTTAAAACAAGATTAATTTACTTGAGAAGCAAAATTGTGTCAGACAGTAAGACTTGCTTTAAGAGAATATTTCTTTAATTAAGGTTATCTTACACCATTGGCAAAGTAGCTATCTTGTTTTAAGCATTAAGCTAATAAAGTGTTTATGCTCTAAAAAACAGACTTACTGTTCAAAGGTTTGGGATCTGTGAGATTTTTTGAAAGGCTGCATGTATTTGAAAAAATGAAGACAGTAATATTTTGAAACAATATTACAATTTAAAAGACCAGTTGTCTATTTTAAATGTTTTAAAATGTCATTTATTCCTGTGATGGCAAAGCTGAATTTTCAGCATTATTACTACAGTCTTCAGTGTCACATGATTCTTCAGAAATCATTCTGATATGCTGATTTGCAAGAAACATTTCTTATTATTATCAATGTTGCTGCTTAATTTTTTTTCTGATGAATGGAAAGTTCAGCATTTATTTGAAATAGAAATCTTTTATAACATTATACATGTCTTTACTGCTACGTTTGATTCATTTAATGCCCCCTTGCTGAATAAAAGTAATTTCTTTCAAAAACAATTCTTACAGACTTTTTAGTACTTTTTAAAGGTAGTGAATATTGAAGGAAGAATTTGAGTCTAATCTATAGAACAGAATATCATAGAAGCTTAGTGTGGATTGTTTGACTTACTAACCACTTTGTAACCACCCAGGACACCAACCGCACATCAACACCCCATTAATTTTTATATAGTAATCAGATAATAAACCATAAATGTAATATATAAAAGTATTTATTCATTATTCACTGCAGCTCTTGAAACAAACTTATGTTGCAGTCTCATTATCACATTATCATTGACATTTGATGTAACCAACATCCATCCTGCACAATAGGTGCTATATTTGATATTGCTTTTAGAATTTATGGTGAATTTATTACGCTTTTTGGAATTTTACAGCCCTTGGTCATGATAAACTGACATTATATGGAAGATTCTTTAAAAAACAATTGTGTTCCACACAACTGGAATCACATAAGGGTAAATAAATAATGATATAATTTCCATTCTTGAGGGCTTTTCACACCTTAAATAGTTATAGTCATTCTAAAGCACTGGATAAATGGAATCCTGGGTTATCTTGCTTCACATTTCACACTGCTCATTATTTACCTGGGGTTAACAATTAATCCTGGGTATTCATAAGCTGATGTTTCACATTGTACATTCCTAAACCCTGGGTTAACATTCTTATTTGCATATTTGTGGTGTCAGTGTCACTGATCGGATAAACGCAGCATGCAACCTGCTTACATAGCTCTAGCATTGTGCATCCTGCATTGCCGACTGTACTATACTGTATGGACATTTCGGACTATAAATGTAAGTAGTACTGGGCGGTATACCGGTTCATACTGAATACGATATTTATTTTTGTTATGATATGAATTTTGATGATAACGCAATACTGGTATGTGTCGGTTAACCAACGTTCGGAACGCGGCGCAGCGTCACTGTTTGAGGGGGGGGGGTCCCGTTTCACTGCTGCACTGTAGTGAGAGCACAGCTGAGATCACATCACAGCCTATGGTAAGTCCGAAATCACCCCCTAAAGCCTCATTCACTATTCCCTACGTTATCCACTTATATTGCTCACTTCAAAGAGTGAATGAAAACGGGTGACTGAATTCGGACAGCCGTTGTGTGTACACTCGTTATTGAGGTGCAATGTGAGATTGAATGAGTGCACTCAATAACGTCCACTATGGTTTCGGACACCACTACAAATGGCTGTCCCCTCAAATAATGCCCTATTTGAGGTTATAGGGGGCGATTTCGGATTCAGCCCTTGATTACAGAGGAGAATTCAACCAACATGTGGCGCGCGAGAGAGAGCGGTTTCTGCATGGAGCGCCGTGATGAGATTAACAAATGGATCATATTATATAGACTGGAGCGAGCATGTTTAAGTTTTTTATGGACCAATTTCATATACTCTGGTGCTCTAAACATGAACCATTCTTTAAATGAAATGTAACGTTATGCAAACGACACTGAACTGTACGTCTGATCACGACCGCGATGACACGATGGGTTATTCTGCTACACAGAAATAGACTGACAATTCAAAGAAGAATGGGCAAAAATTTAACTGCTTGATTCTTTCTGTGTTAAACTTACGTGTGTCATTTGTTCAGAGACTGTAGTGCTCTTAAATGTACTGAAAATATCCTTAGACAATTAAAATGTTCTTCCGTGTTTCTCCCTCATTTTGGCAGATTGTTGTTATTTAGGGTTAGATTTTTAAAATGCTTAAGGTGCCCTCAACTCTTTTTTTTATTCTATCTCCATGGTCATATTTTAAAGCAGAACTAAGCAAGATTCGCGAAGCTCCCCCTACAGTTTCCTTCAGTGAATGACACTGTCATAAATACTCCAAGCGCAGCTCTGGACTACAACGACTACAACACTCGCCAGCGCAGTAGTTTTGCAAATACAGTACAAGAAAGAGGAGGTGGGTAATTTGCAAATACAGTACACTCGATGGAGGTGGGTAATTTTCGAAATTGTCTTATAAAGTCATAATATATACATTGCTTTTGAATTACCGTAAAGCATTTTGTCACTCTCGCGTGAACGTGAGGCGAGATTGTTTCAGGTCGGTGCAGCTCAAGTTGCAAGTGCTGTATTCTGGCTTAGACGTGCCAGAGGGGGTTAGTGCTCGCCTCAAACACACCACTACAAGTCAATTAACTATCGTAAGGACTTAGAAAACTATTTATGAAGGTAAAAAAAAGTTACTTAGTTCTGCTTAAATATTCATGTGTCTGTAATGATTGTGTTGCAGGTCTGTGTTTTAATGGTTGTTGTCTCCTCACAGCATCATTTTGTAGGGCTTTGTAAACCTGTATTAACTCTAGTGTGGATTTTTTCTACAATATTCACTCATCATGACAGTAAAACAGGGCAGAGTAGTCAATCTACTGCAGTACTTCCTCTCTCAATCAGTAGAAAATGTGGTTAATGCCCATTCATGCATAGGGGAAAAAAATACTGTCATATACCGTGAAACCGATATAATTTTGAAAAATACCGTGATACAAATTTTTGGTAATATCGCCCAACACTAAATGTAAGGACTATGAAAAGGTCTCTTCTTCACTCAAATTGTTGTGTTTTCTGGCAGCATTTGACATTTTTCCTCTCAAACTCTGAATTTACTATTTATATACAATGCGCAGTGTTTCTGTGACTGTCCAAAGCAGGCAAATACAAGTATGTGATTGGTTGTCTGTTGCTAAGCATCTGGCTGTAACATTCTAACACCGCATTGTTTCACATTGTGCAAGTTTGGCACCTCAATGCGGGGTAAACACAGCAAAAGTGTCAACCCTGCTCCGGAGCAAGGTGTCATAACCCCGGGTAAAACTAACTCTGCTTCTAAATTACAAGTGTGAAATGTTCCTTTACCCGGGGTTAAATGCAGTGTTTAGAAAGACAATATCCCGGGGTTAAGCACAGTGTGAACTATGTCTTTAAGACTGATACATTAGGCTGATGTTTGGATCCTTTTATAAAAGAGAACAGAGGAGACAGACATCTTCTGTGTGATGGAATAGTACATATGATGATAAAAAGAAGCAGAGATTTTAACAGGAATCACAGGGAAGGTCAGGTAATAAAAGAGTGTAAAACAGAGGCGCCCGGGCATCAGGACCAGCACCAAGAGTCGGCCATGCTTATTCAACACAGGCTCAGACATTTCGATCCAATTCCATTACAGTGCAAGAAAAAAATGGCTGATCTCCAGGTGTTAATGACTCCAAAGACATGGAAAAGGTCGGGGGAGGGGACGCTATGGGGAAACAGAGAGAGAGAGATGCATGTAGGATGCATGCTCTACCATGGATCTGATAAATGAACACATCACGCTCTTTGAAAACAAGAAACAAAAAATTCTTGTGAAATCATCTTATACTGACATTCTTCTCCATTCTGAAGCAAACACGCGAGGATCTGACACATAAGGTGGGGGATGAAACATCAAAGCTGTTTGAGAAAGCAAAGACTGGCACAGAAGAGGGAGCGAAGCTGAGAGAGTCTTTTCTGCGAGGTTTTGATGTTGTATTCCAAAAAGAATTATTTAAAAAATTACCTTATGTGTCAACTATCAAAATTGGAGGACATAAGTAATTCAATCAAAGCATGGGCAATACAGACAAAGCTAACAAACACATAGAATTTAAATTTTGTTGCACAAAAAAAAATCTACAGGCAATCAAATCAGAACAATCAGATAAAATAGCTTAGATATAATAGAACTTCTAGACAATATGCAGTTAACAGTGAGTGCAAAAAATAAGCAAAACAATCATTAAAAATAATAAGAAAAAACAAAAGACAAATAAATAATGCAGAGCATTGTATTAGAGCTCTTTGGCTGGAATTCATTCACCTTCAGCCACTGACACCCTCTGTGCCGCTCCAAACTAATGGAAGCACACTGGCAGAACGAATGGCAGCAGAAATCAAGTCATTTACGCAAAGCATCCGTATGGCGTACTTGGACACACACGCTCTCTCTGCGCCATAGGAGAGCTCATTCTCCCTCCCCAAATAATCCATTTCCCCACCACAATGAATATTTGATACGGTTCACATAACGTGCTTTGGCGTGTTAAGCGAATGTGGGAGCAGATGCATGGTGGGGCACCAATGGGTGACAGGAAACAACATAAGAACATCAGGGAATTCAGGGCATTGACTTTTCTTTTTTTTGCAAAATAAACCAGAAATGAGTTCTCTTATGGCAACTGTTTCATGTACAAATCTTCAGTGCAAGACATTCTGTGTTGCACAACAAAGACTTTGCACATTGTTTCAAAGGACATATCTCATATCAAAATAACTTTTTTTTTTGGTCCACTGTGGCATGCTACCTAGATATATAGGAAGCAATCTAACCATGCAACTTTCAAGGGAACTATAAAATCATAGGCTGACCCATTTCTTTTGATGTATAAGGGATGCTTCGGGCACGGTTTATGTTTTCAATGAGAAAAGAAAACCAAATCGCTCAATCTGAGCCCTTTCCGTTTTCCCGGCACCATAAAGCTGTCTGATTGGCTGGTCCGGGGCGAGCTGTTTATCTGTCTTGATGCAGTGACATCAAAGCACTGACAGTCATTAGCACTTCGGGATTGGTACTGGGGAATTTCACGCTGTCAAAGTATATGAGTTCGAGATGAGGGAGAAAATCTGACACGGCTCAGAAAGATGGGACACCATCACAGGGTGGATGCCCTTATTAAGCATCCACACTGGCGATATATAGCGACCAGCACACGGTGATGTGGTGTAAATGTCACATTTTGGAGAGGAATTGATGAATTATTTATACAAGACAACCCATTGCAAATTCATCTTCATCGGCTCATTACTAATACAGCCAGAACTGATTGAATGAGATATAGTGGAATGTAACTCTAAACAAGCATTTGTTTTTAATTGTTCATACATCTGTAAATGCATGAAAGATGAAAGTGAGACTGTGTCTTCTTTATAGACCATGAAATGAAAATTGCGTTCTGTGGCTTTTAGTACTTTGAAGCCATCTACAGTATATATGATAAAAGTGTAACTTTAAGCAGATATTCACATTTAAAATGAAAAATCTTCTGGGAAAATCAACCAAAAATATTGATGACTCATCTTGCACTACACAGATTTTTGCGCAATCAAACGCTTTCTAGAATGAGGATGTTTCTCCACTAATACCACCTGAACCATCAAACAAGGAGCAAATCTGCAATCTCTTCAATAAATATATTCTTTTGCAAAAAAATAAATGAAATTTAATGGAGAATTTAATAGCGTTTACACCAGGAATTAACATCCGTTTAGAGTGATCCAATTACGAGTTTCCAGGTGATACACATTACTATTTATCCCTGGTTTTTACATGCATCTCAAATGTGTGACTACTTGTGATTTTGAATGGAGGGTCTCTGATTTTATGACAAATGATATCACGAACAAATCACTTACGGTTTCAGTATGGTACTGCATGTTGATGAAGTGCAGCAATGTTTGCACACCATATTCTCAAATACACTTGAATTTAATTATTGTCGCAAAAGCAAAATGCACAGTTATTTTAATACTATACCTGTACTAAATGAAATAATGGTGCTTTATATGATCGATATATTTATTTTCTTTTAGCATTTATGCAAATCAAACTATCCGTCATTGCATACAACAGTCAATTTAGGCTTTTCCAATTTTTTCCTTTAAGTCCGAAACAAAGTTTAAATCTCTTATGTTAGCACAGTGGTGATGAATAGGAAGGTCTTTAATGTTGTCTGGGACACATTTGGACGGATTAGCATTTACACAACAAATGCAGTTGGGTCACATGCATTTTTGACCACCTCTGAATGTGGTTTGAGTGATCATAACAAAACTCTCTTTACATGTATTGGATCTTCTGAAAAGAATGTTAATAGCAGGTGTACATGGGGTCTAAAACAGAGAGGACATATATTGGCTCACCTGTATTCTGCACTGCATTCAGGTAGCTGTCTTCACCATTCACCTGAAGGGAAGAAAAAATGAAACTGAGTTCAAATGCAGAAAGCTGACAGAATTATGAATTGATTTGTTCGGAACACTAAAGTGTCTGTTTGTCTGGAAAAGTGAAGTTTTATCTTCTTAGACGTGACACACATTTGAACAGCGGTACATTCCGTTTCTGCCTGGCTCAGAGGATGCTGTGAGAGTCACTCCTGACAGGGAACCAAGATAATATCGGTTAATATTTTAACTGACATTTTATTGCTGCATTTTCTCGTACTGCACTGTGACTGAAGAGCAATTAGGACATGAGTTATCATCTTAATATTTAAAGGTAACTGCTGTCTTACAATGGAAGAAAAAATGGGTAAATGGGGAAAATGGCCTTTACACACTATGGGCCCTATTTTAACGATCTAAACGCAAAGTGTAAAGCGCACGGCGCAGGTGCACTCAGGGCGTGTCCAAATCCACTTTTGCTATTTTAACGACGGAAAAACGGTCTGTTTTTGAAATGGGTTGTCCCTATTCTCTTAATGAGTAATGGGCGTAACGTTCAATAAACCAATCAGAGTGTCATCTCCCATTCCCTTTAAGAGTGAGATGCGCTCGCGCCATGGCGGATTGCTATTTACATGGCGGAATTTGTTGGCGATGAGTCAGTTAATATATATATATATATGTGTGTATTGGCACAATTGTTCAATTAATTAGCCAATTTCGTTCCTCATTATAAGTAGTAATAGGCTGAATTGAAAATAGGTAGCCTAATTCTAATACACACAATGACTATTCATCATTACATTTTTATATTTATGTAGCCTACACAATAATATTCTTTTACACTGTAATCCTTTTGTTTTTAATATTTGGCATGTTTGTGTGATGCGCATCCCTGTGTGTAATAAGCAAAGTCAACGCGCACTGTGGACGCGCCCAGAGGTGCAGTTTCTACCAACGCGCTCTAACAAAAAAATATTGCGCCATTGACTTTAGACTTTAGACCAGGATTGAGTTGGTCTATGGCGCAGTCTATTTTCAGCTCCTTAAAATAGCAATGCGCCTGAACACACCTCTTTTTTAGACCAGCACACCCATGGGCGCACTAACTGGCACAAATGCATTTACTAATTAAAGGACGTGGCGCTGAACGGGAAAATGCAAAAGGCGCCGGGAGCAAACTAGCAAACACATTTGCGCTGCGCCTTGCGTCGCATTGCACCGGGTGTATTATAGGGCCCTATATTTAGGTGGCTTTAATATAAAGTCTGTAAAAATTTTCTTAAAAATAATCAACGCATGTTTTCCACTAAACACAAAACTGCTATTTAATCATGTTCATTTATATTTTTTATCAATATAACACAGCGATAAACAGCAAAATGTACATTTAATTTGAATTATTTTAACATTTGAACATGAGACCAAGAAGAATCATGAAACTAGTCTGATTATACACTCTTTAGGAAACCTAATATCAAATAAAATGCACATTAAAATCTTGGTGAATACTCAATTGACTATGCTTTAAAGGGTTCACCCAAAAATGAAAATTCTGTCATCACTTACTCACCCTCATGTCGTTACAAACCTGTAAGACTTTCGTTCATCTCGAAACACAAATCGTGAAACACAAATTAAGATTTTTTTAAGAAAATCTGACCGATTTCTGTCCCTCCATAGACAGCTATGCAACTACCACTTTAATGCTTCAAAAAGTTCATAAAGTGATCGTAAAATTAATCCATATGTGTATCCAAGTGGTTTAGTCCAATTTTTCTTAAGAGACATGATTGCTTTATATGCTGAACAGATTGAATTTAGGCTTTTATTCACATAGGCCTATAAACATTCATGAACATACAGATCAAAAATGGTAAACGGAAGCTCAAGCATGCTTGCTTGATGCGTGAGAACCAATGAGGTTTATTCCCGCGTGTTACGCAGCACGTTTGAGCTTCCGCAAGAACCAATAAGTTCAGAAAAATTGGATTAAACCGTTATATTCATATGGATTATTTTTACAATTTCTTTATGAACGTTTTGAAGCATCAAAGTGGTAGTTGCGTAGCTGTCAATGGAGGGACAGAAATTGCTCAGATTTTATTAAAAAATACCTTTATTTGTGTTCCGAATATGAACGGAAGACTTACAGGTTTGGAACAACATGAGGGTGAGTAATTAATGATAGAACTTTCATTTTTGGGTGAACTTAATTGTCCTGATATATATTAACTTCTCAATATTCAGTTGAAAATCAAGCTACTAATTTGGTGATGAAATCTGGCACTGGGTTTTCAAACCATTCAGCTAAAATTTGGGCACCTGTCAAGGTTGAGTTCACCCTAGAAATCTGAGGGTTGCTGATAGAGTGTCATTGTGGCAGTAAGAAAGAACTCAAGCTGCTTCTGTGACTTGAAACTCAATGAGAGATTTCAGTGAAGCAGGAAAACAGCTATAAAGGGTTGAGTTTTTCCAGAACCAATTGGACTCTGTTCTCCCAACTGATTTCTCACAGAGCATTAGAAACCATGCAGCTTGTAATCCTACATTTGACCTAGCATTCATCACTGACCCTTAAGAATATTTAAACTTCTTTTAGGTTTACCAGGTCTTCAAAAATATATAATAGAGTAGTTCATCTATAAATAATCATCAATTATCCACCCTCATGTCTTTCAAAACTAGTATGATTTTCTTTTATCTGTGGAACACAAAAGGAGTTATTTATAGCATAAAGCCCAAGGTTCTTTTTTTCCATACAACGACAGTGAATGTTGATGGCTTTCAAGCAATACTTTCAACGCAAGATTTTCAGTCACTTAAATTCCAAACACAAAGCTAACAAATGGCTTCAGAAGATGTATACAATATACAGCATGAGTCATATGGACCACTTTTATGATGCTTTTTGGAGCTTGACAGCCCTTTCGTTGCACGGAAAAGAGCAGATCAGTCATTCTGTTAAACTTCTTTTGTGTTCCATACAGGTATAGAAAGACATTAGGGTGAGTAAATAATAACAATATTCTCAATTTTGAAAGAAACTATTCCTTTGAAACCTTTTTGCTTCTATGCTGCACTGCAGAGTCATTTTATCAAACACATCTGTAGATGAAAACATGGTATTGATTTACTTCATTAATTTACGACCAATAAACTGATCTGGGGGTTTAGCACCACCAGCAGGGATAATTGCATTATAGATAACAAGCTCCAGTTATGCACTCTGATATTTATGCTCATATCAACACACTCTGGTCAGTTACGGCCATAATTGCATCTGTCATTCTCATTCCACAGCAGCAACTGAGGCCAGACTTACGCTGTCCTTGATTATGTTCCTTTCCCTGAAATAGCAAAATACACATCAAAAAGCCCTTGATTTAAAGCAGCATCTTTGTTTTTTACATCCTATTGGCTTTGCATCTTAAATGACACCTATACAAGGAACAGACTGTGGTAATGGAGTATAGCACAGATGAATGAACATATGACCAGGTGTGTCTTACTGACAGCTGGAAACAGAGGAAGGCACACAACAACCTTGATGTCTAGCCTACAGCACATATCCAGTGCTGCTGCTCTGTATCTCAGGAGTCTAATTGCAATTGCACACAATTGCAAAATGCAAGCGGATATATAAAATCATTCCGGTGTTATTACACGATCTCAGAAGCAAAGCCTTTCAACAGATTTGTTGGTGCTGTAAAATTTTCATAATCAAGAGGTGCATAAAGTCTCTAATGGAGCACGGCAGTCATATTACTCATTAATTCCTTCCCATAGTGCTGTTGTTTCACCGCCCAAACAGATGTTAAGATACTCCAGCTCTGTAGTGAATGTGAAATGAGATCAGTTATCTAGCTGTTGAATAATGCCGATGCCCATTTCTTTATGTTATGCTAAAAAACGAGCCATTTAGGAATGGTTTAGCAGATATTAGTACAAAAAAAAGAGACTTAAATCTTGTTCAAAGCATTTCTGTTCAATCTTTCACAACTGGATGTTTCTTTGTCTTCTGTGCTGAGTTTTGAGACTCCTATGTGTAGATATCCTCTCTAGTATACCCAAAAATCAACCATTCTTTTCAAAAAATTTTGATACTGAATTCTTCTCCACATCCCGTGAAATACCATTATGTGTGTGTGGGTCAATAATTTTGTTCTAGCACACTCACCAAACTCATTAGTTTTACAGCAGAATATGGGTCAATGTGTTGTATTTTTGCCAAGGAATCATTGTGGATTGCAAGCACTGGTTTGTATGCATTTAAAAAGGATAAAGTAGACCAAAAAAATGAAGATCTCAAATGAAAACTGAATTAAGTCTCCATGTGTGTATCATTTAAGCGACATTTCCTCTCTACAGCATGTCAGATCCTCTATTAGAGGGAGGTGGCTTTGCTTGAATCCATTAAACAGCATGTGAGTGTTATATTGCACAATGACAGATATTAGATGCTGAGCTAGATTTGACCAAAAAAGGTGCACTTTGAAATCATGCTGCATTAATGTTACCGGCTCAAAGCAATACAAAAAAGGTAAAAGCACACATGGTCGTAGCAAATGTAACAAAGCCATTTAGTTGTATTTGAATAGCACTAAAGGCGCGTCTTACCTCCAGCAAGACTGCAAACACACCGAGCAGGGCGAGCATCCTCCACACTCTTGGATCCATCCCTATCTGCGGCTATGGGTCAGTTTCATTGTCCGGTATTAGAAGCCACCTCCGGAGCAGGGTGTATTCGCGAATGAGCGCTGTTCAAACGGATTGACTGGCACAACTGCGAGGATGCCGTTTAATAGCGTTGGTTTCCAGGGTGAGTGATGCGATGCTCCGTGACCCGCCGTAGGTTGATATGTGATGTCTAATCAGTGTTGAGGAGTATAGTGTCACGCGCGCACACACCCCTCGTAGCGACCCACGCGCAGCGCTACGTCTCCAAGCGCTCACGCACCCCGCAGCCAACAAACTGGGCGTCACTGCTGCCTTAGTGCGAACCTGGCAACACAGAAATAATAATGATAATTAATAAATAACAAGTGAAAGCAATTTGTGACATATGTGGCGAAATGAACCATTAAAATAGCGCTCTATAACTCTAATAATAATAATATAATAATAATGTGTGAAATAAAACCTAACTATAAAACTATAAATAAATGCTTTTTGTTTAGTTATGCTATTCAATTTTTCCACAAAATATAGACCAGTAGTAATAGTAGTAGTAGTTCACAATGTGTAAAACTCAGTGGTTAT